>NC_134542.1:125024578-125305355 GCF_050624435.1 Tenrec ecaudatus
CTCCCTCCTCCTCTCGGTCCCTATCTTCCCATCCCTTTACGTTGGTTTCGGGGTCTTTTTTGCCGGCTTCTGGTTATTGATTGTCTCAAGGTGGGGAGTTTTATTTATTTATTTTTAATTTAAATTGATTTCATCACTACATCATCCAGGTGGGGTAGATAGACCAGCAGCTTCCGAGAAGGGATCTTGTTGTTCTCCTTGTCGCCGCTAGATGGAGGGGGTCGACCAGGAGTCCCGAAGGGAGACCAGTGCATGCATGCACGTTACAGTGCATAGGGGTCCACCAGCGCTCCCCCCTCCACCTCTCGGTCTGATGTCCCGGATCGGTTCGGGGTTTCCTTCCTTGCATCTTATCACTGTCTCGAGGTGTTTTCCTATTGATTTCATCCCTTGACTTCATTCAGACATGAACGTGGGCGCTGCGTGGTGTGGAAAGTGGGGTGGGGGAACAGAGTCGATACACGTGGGTCGACCAGTAGTCCTGTCCGTCCATTTTCTTGGATCAAGCACGGTGGTGGTGGTGGTGGGGTGGGGGTCTCCTCCCCCTCCTAATAAGAATAATAATTTTATTAAGAGATAGCCTGGCTTTTGCGCTGCGTGGTGTGTTTAGGCGGGGCATACACGCACGCATGCACACACCAGTAGCCTGGTCTGTCCGTCCTTTTGGTCAAGAAGTAAGGTATGTATGTCTTAATGTGTCTACTTTTTAAAAAATGTTTTATTAGGGGCTCATACAACTCTTATCACAACCCATACATCAATTGTGTCAAGCACATTTCATAATTTTATTAAAAAGACCCTGCCTGGCTTGTGCGCATGTCTGGCGCACAGGCGCGTTAGGGCGCGCAGGGGCGACCAGTGCTCCCTCCTCCTCTCGGTCCCAATTTCCCCACACGTTTAGGTTAGTTTCAGGTTTTCTTTTATGCATCTGATCACTGATTGTCTCAAGGTTTTTTTCTATTGATTTCATCACTTTACTTCATCGAGATACACTCACTCACTCACGCCAGCCATGCTACTGAGCAGGAATCCGGCGCTGAAGAGAGCTCCCGAACCGGCAAATGACCACCTGCTCTTCCTTGCAAGACGCTGATAGACATCTTCTACCATGGACCCTTTTTGCTCCAGTACTGACAGATGGGAGCACCATAGAACTTCCTTGCAAGACGTTGAGCCTTCTCCAAAGAAGCAAACACAAGAAACTCCACTTCAGAGAAGAAATAACGTGTGACATTAGGGCCCAGCCAAGAAGTTGGACCTTCGCCAAGAATCAGCAGCTGGTTTGAGGAGCCACCCCAAAAGTGTGGAGAAACCCGATGAGAGAGACTTGTCTGGGACAGTGAATCTGTCAAAGAACCAGCCAAGTTGTCCGTTGAAACCTGGGTAGAGACAGACAGACACTGACTTTTTAGAGAGCTAGGAACCAAGGAGACATCAACTCCTGCTCTGCTCTCTCCTCCTCTACCCGGGGTGAACACACCTATGAAGGCAATGCTTGTTGGGACTATGATGCTAGAATGATACGTGTGCAGAGTGCTGTTATTATGGTCATACTTATGATCACGCTTGCTCCAATCCTTTCATCCTTAGTAGTTTGAGTTATTTGTTTTTGGATGGTGCTATGTGTGTCTGCAGTGAATAAACCGAGCATTCAAAACGTCTAAGAGCGTTAAGTAATTATTGGTGACGCCGCTTATGACACCTGCATCAGATTCACTCTTGGCTCCGTATTTGTTTTTATGGTTTTTGAGTGTGTGGCTCTGAGACCCTAGAGGGGGGGGGGGAGGCCCTCCTGTGTGGGGTTTGTCTGTCTGTCTATGCATCCATCCATCCATCATCACCTCTCTTCACAGAGGAAGAAGGCCTAGCTGAGGTGCAGAATGCGGCTTGCCCACCTATTAATCTTTTTGCATGCTCGCTGGTCTCTGCCTCTGTGTCTGTGTCAGTCTGTCTCTCTTCCCCATGCATCCATGCATGCATGCATCCATCCATCCATCCATCCATCCATCCATCCATCCACCCATCAGCTCTCTTCACAGAGGAGGAGGGCCTGGCTGAGGTGCAGAATCTGGCTTGCCCTAGCACGTGCACTCTCTCTTTAAAAAATAGTTTAAATCTTTATCTCTATCTATTATCTATCTATCTATCTATCTATCTATCTATCTATCCATCTATCTATCTTCACATGCTCGCTGCTGCCTGCCTCCCGGCGTGGGCAGGATGTGGGTCTTTCTGACCCAAGAGGCTACCTCGAGCAAGGGGTTGAAGAGGTCTGTCATGACTGGTTTGAGTGAGCGAGCGAGCACTCTAAGCCTGACTGTAGAGTTTTAGTTCTAGTTCAGAGTTCAAGTGGCCATTTCTCAAACACAGCAGCCCCTCCCTCATATTCTTCTAAGGCGTCTGCTTTTCTAAAGGTGGGTAAGGACCATAGCCTGGGCCGCCTCGTGGTAGGGAGGGAGAGAGGGATGTGTTTTTCCATGTCCACGAAGACCCCCGCAGAAGACAAGGAGGCGCTATTAATAATGTATGTCAGCTGGGTGGGTGGGGAATGCAGTAAGCCAAGCTTCCTACAGAGTTGTCTCTCCCCCAGGTATATCCCACTGAAAGGTCATTCACCCAAGGTAGGTTCGGGGTTATTCTCCCTCAGGGTGGTCAGCCGTCTAGAGTAAGCAGACAGACACCACTGTTTATGCCACCATAGGTAGGTAGGTAGGGCCCGCTCCCTTCCAACTGGGGTGGCAGTGGTAGAGGTCCAGCCTACTTGAGAGTGAGCAAGGTTAGGCTGCCCAGTTGATTCTAGGGTCTCTGCCCTGTCACTCTGGTTCCTCCCTTTCCTATTGCACTCGTACATCCCTAGCCGGTCCCCTTCTTGCCATGCTTCTGCCTAGTGTTATGTTGTGCGTCCCTACTTTACAGTCCCTTCCTTCCTGTGATGTGTGCGGTGGGTGGTGAGCAAAGTCCTCCCTCAAGCTCTGTCCACGAGGACCACCAAGTGCAGCTGAGGTGAGCAAGCTACCCCTGAAATGTGTCTGCCTCCGTTATTTCCATCTCTCATTCTATATAGGACTTCCATCTCTATCTGTCTTAGCGGTAAGATTTCGCCTATTGAACCCACGATTCCTTGTAGGGGGCTGGCCTTCCCGCCCCCCCCCCCGCCCCCACTGGGAGGAACATTCTTGGGACAGTGGAGAACTGGGAAGGGTGTTATGATGGGGGATGGGGTGGGGGGGTGCATGATGAAAAAGACGCCTGGCCAACACAGTCAGTACATTCTGAGGACACAGGCCAGGGGAAAAGTTCAGCGGAGCCTATTAACAAGGTCTGTATTACCTCGAGGTGGCCCTGGGGAAGTTCCCCACCCCACCCCCGGCGGGGCGTTTTCATTAGGTTCCCAAGGCAGAGCGGTTGGGGTGAAGCCCTTATGTGCAACAGGGGGGTGGATGTGACTTGCTGTTTGCTCTCATTTTAATTGAGAGGTCCACAAGAGGGGGGGGTGTTAGTCCTCAGGTGACAAAGATGTTTTCCTTTCACTATAGGAAAGGGAGAGAGAGGGGAACTCAGAGGGGGGGAGGGGCGAGCGTGCTATGTTGGGTGGTGTGATCGGCTTACTGTTCAACCTGGCCTATAAGAACAGTTGGGGTGTAATAAGGTCATGGTTTTGATCCGGTGGGAAGAGAGATAAATGACTCTGTAAGCCCAGGCTCTCTCACTCTCTCACTCTCTGGCAGTGTCACCCCACCGTGTGTGTGTGTGTGTGTGTGTGTGTGTGTGTGTGTGTGTGTGTGTGTGTGACTGCCTAAGCTAGCTCTCTGTCTCCAATTGTGAGCTAATGTCTACGACTTGTGTGTGGGGGCGCCCGACCCATGGATCCTGCCGCTAAAGCTTTAGGTTTGTTTTTTTTCCCCTTTCAAGTGTGCATTGCCATGCTGCTGGTGTAATGGTAGGGTCGCTTGAGCATGGGACGGTCGGATTCCGTGATCTGGCTAAGCGTGGGGGATCCAGCTGGCTGCCTGCTGCCTCCGGCTGGACCAAGTGCATCGCTCTCTGGAAGACTCTGCTGTCTGCTTCCTTAACCTTGGACTGAGCAGCCTTTGCAAGAGGAAGGATTTGCAGGCTCCTAACTGTTTCATGGAAGTGATTCAAGCTGAGCCCCTCTCCACAATCCATGGCTGTGATCTCATTGTGAAATTCAGCCCTTGACTCAAGGTTTGTGTCGCTCGCTTGCTCGCGTGCCCCGGTCAGGCGTTCTGAGCAACAGGGCGCAATGGCGAGGAGAGGGGAGGTGGCCCGGTGTGCGTCCTTGGCCGGTGTGTGTCCCTGGCAGAGTTGGCCCTGTGAGGGCCCTCTGTCTGCACTCCGTGGTGTGCGCCCTGGGTGTCCCCTCTGTCCGCCAGGCGAGGGGCGCGCGGCGGAGGCGCGGGTGTCTGCCGGCACATCCTGTCTCTCCCTCCAGGCCGACTAAGAGTCGCGCGGGCGCGCCTGTCTCACTGTCCTTGGGTCGGCCTGGGTAGACCAGGGCCGCGGAGAGGAGCTCTGGGAAAGGAGGAGAGAAGAGAAGGAAAGAGTGGAGGAGTGTCACCCCCCCCCCTCCCACCCGCCCGCCGGCCTCGCCCGGGGAACCCCTGGCCGCGCCCGGAGAGAGAGACGTGGGTAGACCAGCAGCCGCGGAGAAGAGATCTTGTCCCACTCCTGGTCGACTAGGGGGAACCACCGGGAGTCCCGTGTGGTCCACCCTTAGGCCACGTGCGCATGCGCTATGGCTCGCGAGGTGGGACGACTACAGCTCCTTCCTGCTCTGTCACTCTGAGAGCCTAGAGTAGGCACTACTGCGCGAAGTTTCTCTCTCTCTCATCCATCCATCCATCCATCCATCCATCCATCCATCCATCCATCCATCCATCCATCCATTCATCACCTCTCTTCACAAAGGAAGAGGGCCTGCGCAGCGAGAGGAGGGTGGGACGGGAGGGCGTATGTTTGAACCTTCAGCCCCTTATCCCCATATGACAGTCACATCAGCCAGGCCCTACACATCTCTGTTCTCCAGGATTAGTGCTGTGCATTAATATAAACGGTTATTTATGTATTAGCGTAAACAAATGAGCCTTTATTCTGGTGAGTGGTGTGGGCGTTACAGAATTCCTTGTGAACTTGAAAGATAGGGGTGGAGTCTACCTGTCAATCAAATCTCAGCCTGAAGGTGCTTCCTTGTGGGTGTGGTCTCCTCATAGGAACGGTCCCGGGAACTTCCCCTCTATCTCTGCCTCCACCTTCTTGTTGATGAGCCAGAAGACCTCCGGGAGCCCTGGAGATGTGTCCACGGCTATTGGGTCCACAAAATTCTACACTGGCTGACCTGTGATCTTCTTGCATTCAGCATCATTACATGTGGCTACATGAGTCTGAAGAGCTAATTATTTACTAGTATTGGACTTATGGACTTGATCTGGGCTGGGATGTTTTATTGATGCATAATTAGTTCTTGATATAAAACTCTCACACATATGAGTGTCACTGGACTTGTTTCTCTAGTCCACCTGGCCTAATGCAAATAGAGAAGCGAGTTTGAAGGGAACATAGTTATTCTGTGGGGGCCGAGTTCGAAGCGGGGCTGGGGCACTCATGAAAGGGAAAGCTGACTCCACACTATGCACCAGTGGCAGGAAGCTCTTCCTGAGCTGCCCTCAGATCTCCCACTTCGGGGCTCCCAGGCGTCCTGAAGGGAGGATGGGTTTTTGAGGCTGGCTGATAGTCCAAGTTCATTCCGACTCAGTGGCCCCTGTTACAGAGAACTGCCTCACGATGTGGCCTAGGCTTCCAATCGGATGGCGAGACTTGGTCTCGCGTACTTTGGACATGCTGTGGGGAGAGACCAGCCCCTAGAGAAGGACATCCTGCTTGGTAAAGTGGAGGGGCAGGGAAAAGGAAGAAGGCCCTCAAGCAGATGGGCAGACAGGCGGCTGCAGCCATGGACTCAAACTTAGCGCTGGTGAGGATAGTGCAGCCCCGCCCTGTTTTGTGCTTTTGTACATCAGGTTGCTCTGCGGCGAACCGGCTGGAGGATCTTGATGAGAACAGACTGCCTGTCTTTTCTCCCACCTTGGCTTCAAGCCGCTGGTTTTTCCGTTTACAGCGCTTAACCACGGTGCCACTAGGGCACTAGGAGGGACCAGGGTGGGTCCACAGCTCGTTTTGTGGTCAGGTGCCCTCGAGTCCCTTCCCACTCACAGAGACCCCACGTGACCCCACAGAGTGTCACCTTTAAGGCCGGTGATCACCTGGTCTTGCTTCGGTGGTACTGTTGGCGGGCTTGAACAAATGACTGTGAGTCAGCGGGTGAGCACTCAACTGCTGCCCCGCCAGGAATCCTGAGATGCCCCCCAGTCGAGAACCCCAAGCTGGGCTCCTAGGGAAGACGGCATCGACCGAGCCCCCACGTCTAGATCAGGGCCGCCTGGCTGGGCTTCAGCTTCAGAGAACACGTGACTGGGTGCGGCCAATGGAGACTCAGCAGAAGCCCCGCCCCCGGGGGCGGCAGAAGTGAATTATGACCCTCCGGGCTGCCCTCCACGGTGGGCTCTGGCTCTCTCGCGAGACTCACAGACGCCCAGCCCCGCCCCGGGCTCCAGCTAGTCAGGGGGAATCGCTGGGAACGATATTTACAGCAGGATGGTGTACTTGGACTTAGCTCTGACTCACCAAGGTGAAGGCTTTCCTACCAGGGAAGGCTAGCTTTCCAGATTCCCTCTGTTAAAAATTAGGGAATATAGTGCTCGCCACATGTCCCTCAGTGTTAGTTTCCCAAAGACTCTGAGATCCCTCTGCTCAGGTGGATGCTGGCAGCCTTTGTCACCTCCCATCCTGACACAGCACAGACAACAGAGGATCATGGACACTAGAGGACAGTGTGGCTGTGATGAGTCATGGACAGTGGGGCAGTGGTGTATCATGGACAGCAGAAAACAGTGTGGGGCAGCAGTAAGCCCTAGGGTGGACCGCTGACCCTCATTGCTGAGCACCCTGTGGGTGCTGGTGGCAGATTCCGGGCCTGGTGCCCTCGTCTGTGGTGCACCTCGAGAAGGCTGCCAAGCAGATGCCATCGTATACAGTGTCATCAGGGGGAACACGAAGATAGCATGTGACGGGCGGGGAGGGGATGACCCACTTCTGCAGCCAACATGCCTTCCTGTTTCTGCACCACGTCCAACCCGAAGGAGGACCAATCCCCCCTAGACCGACAGGGTGGGGGCTCTCACTATATCATGGCCTCAGGTGTGTGTGCTCATGGCCTGCCCTTTGAGAGTCTGGCAGGGGGACCTTGCGAGACGCCTAGGAGGGTGGGTGTGCCACTCGGGGTTCCTGTGGCATGTTCACACCTCAGGGCTCGTGCATCCAGAGGGCCACAGCAAGGGGACAGAAATCCAAGGCTTGAGGTAATAACATTGTTTTCCAGATCTGTTGACCCGGAGTCTGAGGTCCATGTGTGGGCAGGGCTGGGCTCCCTCAGAAGGCTTCCAGGGGAGGGTCCTTCCTCGTGGTCTCTCCCAGCTCCTGGGGGCCCTGGACATTCCTGAGCTTGTGTCCGCATCTCTCCAACCTGTGCCTTCGTCTCTATGTGGCCATCTCCCCTCTGTGTCCCACCTCCTCTGTTAGAAGGACACCACTCCTGTAGGATATGGGCACCCCTGCTCCAGGGTGAGCTCAGGACACTGTTGTGATGTGAACTTGGTGGCACAGGACATGCCCTGGATGGTTCCCCCCACCCCCGCCCTGGGATGACATCGTCCATAGGTTCCATGTTTTCGGCTCATGCAGACTCAGGGTCCCATTCTCATCCCCACCCCGGGATTACATCATGCACACAGGCACAGATGCCACGCTCACCCCACCCTCCGCCGGGCGCTGCAGGGGAGATGTTCCTGCAAGTGCAGCAGCATCTGCTGAAGGACACGGAGGCACAGATCAAGGAGGCGCTGCAGAACCTTGTCACCAAACGGACACTGCTGCGCCAGCAGCTGCAGGGCCGCGAGCTCCCCATGGTCACTGTCATGGGGTACACAAACTGTAGTGAGAAACTAGGGCATGAGGAGGGCTGCCCAGGCGGCGGGGGTTGATGTGGGGGAATAAAGACTGAGGGGCCAACATGGGCACACAGACTGTGATGAGGGAATGTGGGTACACAGACGGTAATGAGGAGGTGATGTGAGCACACAGACTGTGATCTCGAGGTGACGTGGGCACACAGACTGTGGTGAGGAGGGGATGTGGACACACAGTGGTGAGGAGAGGACCTGGGCACACAGACTGTGATAATGAAGGGATATGAGCACACAGACTGGTGATGAGGTGATGTGGGCACACAGACTGTTATGAGGGGATGTGGGCACAGAGACTTGTGATGAGGGGACGTGGGTGCAGACTGATCAGGGGCATCGGCATGGGTGCACAGACTGATGAGAGGATGTGGGCACACAGACTGATGAAGTGATGTGGGCACAGACTGAAGAGGGGACGTGGACACAGACTGTGATGAGAGGACATGGGCACACAGACAGTGATGAGGAGGAACAGACAGTGATGAGGAGGAGACGTGGGCACACAGCCTGGTGAGGAGTGACCCGTGGTCCACAGCGACTGTGGTCAGTGGTCAGGATGGGTCATCCCCACCGTGGTGCTTCCTCAGGCCTTGGTGGGTTAGTGCTAGGACCATCCGCTTCCTGAAGCGCCCGTGGGAAACATTCCCTGACAGGGCACCTCACAAGCAGTCTCTGTCCACCCGTCAGTCATGTGCCCCTGCTTCGGTGGGGTGTCACGACTGAGACGGACTGGGAAGCAAGGCTGGCCACTACGTGCACACATCAGCCCCTGACCATCCCGTGGGCCTCAGCCAGCTGATTGACCTGGCCCAGGACAGTGCAGGCTGGGGGCCTGTCGATGGGGTGATGTCACCCTGGGCTGGGCCGGCCTCCCCCGTGACAGCATTTGCCACACCAGGTACATGGGCTGCCTGTGGCACCAGGAGGCCTCCACGCCCGTCAACTACCACGAAACTCCTCAGTAGCCAGTGGGTACAGCGGGTCGCTGTGGACCCCTCATCACCATGTCAGTGCTTCAAGTCACCAGCATCTCTGAAGGAGCTGTGCCGTCTGCTCCCGTGAAGACTGACAGTCTCGGGAACTCACAGGGCGGTTCTACTCTGACCCTCAGGGTCACAGTTGTAACGGACTCGCTGGCCATGGGGGTTTTGTTCCTGTGTCCATTTCAGGAGGGTCCCTGGTGTTGGTGTGAGGTCAGCGCAGGGCTGCCTACTACAGGGGCAGCCGTTCAAACCCACCAGCCTTTCCTCCAGAGGAAGATGCTTCTGTGAAGAGTGACAGGTTTAGAAGCCCTGTATAGGATCAGTCTGTGTGGGACTAGCCCCATGGGCAGGGTTAGAGGTTTGCATGGGGCCAGTCTAGGTCACACTGGCTCTGTGGACAGAGTTAGAATTCTGCATGGAGTCAGTCTGGGCCACACTGGCTCTGTGGACAAGGTTAGAGGACTGCATGGGGTAAGTCTGGGTCACACCGGCTCTGTTGACAGGGTTAGAACCCTGCCTGGGTCACTCTAACTCAATGGACATGGTTAGAGACCTGCATTGGGTCAGTTTGGGTCAAACTGGCTCTGGACAGGGTTAGAATCCTGCATGGGTCATTCTGGGTCACACTGGCTCTGTGGACAAGGTTAGAGGCCTGCATGGGGTTAATCTGGATCACACTGGCCCTGTGGACAGGGTTAGAGGCCTGCATCTGGTCAGTCTGGGTTACTCTGGCTCTGTGGACAGGGTTAGAACCCTGCATGGGATCAGTCTGGGTCTGACAGACGCTGTGCACAGGGTTAGAATCCTGCATGGGATCAGTCTGGGTCTGACCCTGTGGACAGGGTTAGAGGCATGCATGGGATTGCTGTAGATTTGACGAACCCTGTGAGCAGGTTGGTTATTGGTTCACAGATACCACAGTGAGTTCGACCTTGCTGGGGTCTTTCGGGAGCAAGTTCCAACTTCAAAAGCAGGGTGCTGGAACGTGGTGGTAGTGGGGGTTAGGGTTAGGGAATGTGGTGGGTGAGCGGGTAAGTGTGAGCCCCACCCAGAACCTGCTCCCTGAGCGGGAGGAGCCCTGCGGGTGCAGAAACACCTGCCGCTGGACCCGGCACTCAGCACGGTGGAGCGAGCGGGCCCTGGTGCTGTTGTGCATGAACCGGACAAGAACAACTCAGATTCTGGTAAAGCAAAACAGTTTACGGGAAAGGGATAGGAAAGAAAGAGGAGACCTGCGCAGGGACCAGTTGTCTGAGCAGAGAATGGCCCCATTTGCTTACAGACTTAGATTTTTATGGGGCGGGGTAAACACCGGGGCTTTGCAGCTGTGCAAGCAGTCAGGAACAGAAGCAGAACTTGCGATTAGCTTGAACATTCTTGGGATTTTTCCGGGATCAGGGTGGGCCACTCTGCTTCCGGAACCTTATCACAGCTGAAATCCCTGATAAATGACGGGCAGGGGAGGCTTCAGGGAATTTCCAGTTTGGTTACAAAATGGATGCTGCTACAGAATGGTTTCACTTAGGCTATCACATTCCTCCCTGTGAATTCACATTACACCTGTGAATCTTCCAGGTGCAGTCACTCGTACGACTTAGCACCAATAGATTAACAGATTGGCATCGGTCCTGTACAAACTGCACCAATTTATCAGTTAGCGGTCTGCAGATTAAACTAATTAAAAGCAGAAGCAGTGGGCCTGCTAGGCTGGAGATTAAGGCGGTGAGTCGAGACCAGTTAAACATTTGTTGGAACCAACCTTCCTGGTTCCTTCTGTCTTCTCACTCACTCAATCTTTCTCTCACTAAGGCTAAACTATTTTTGATAATTCCTGAGTGGTTGGCATAGAAACAGCAAGTTTCACCCAGAGCCATACAAAGGCCTCCTTGTTTGAGAAACAGGAGATCTAGAATCCTGCATGGGGTTAGTTTGGTCACACTGGCTCTGTGAACAGGTTTAGAATACTGCATGGGGTCAGTCTGGGTCTCAATACCCCCGTGGACAGGGTTAGAATCCTGCATGGGGTAAGTCTGGGTCACTCTGGCTCCATGGACAGGGTTATAACCCTGCATGGCGTCAGTCTGGGTCACACTGCCTCTGTGAACCGGGTTAGAACCCTGAATGGGGTCTGTCTGGGTCACTTTGGCTCTGTGGACAGGGTTAGAACACTGCATGGGTTCAGTCTGGGTCACTGTGGCTCCATGGACAGGGTTAGAATCCTGCATGGAGTAAACCTGTGTCACACTGGCTATGTGGACAGGGTTAGAACCATGCATGGCGGGTCAATCTGTGTCACACTGGATCTGTGGACAGCGTTAGCACCCTGCATGGATTCAGTCTGGGTCACACTGGCTCCATGGACAGGTTAGAGGCCTGCACGAGGTCAGTCTGTGTCACACTGGATCTGTGGACAGGGTTAGAGGCCTGCATGGGATCAGTCTCGGTCACACAGGCTATGTAGACAGGGTTAGAGGCCTGCATGGGGTCAGTCTGCTTCTGACAGACCCTGTGGACAGGGATAGAATCCTGCATGGGGAAAGTCTGGGTTACTCTGGCCCTGTGCACAGGGTCAGAATACTGCATGGGGTCAGTCTGGGTCACACTGGCTCTGTGGACCCTGTTAGAATCCTGCATGGAGTCAGTCTGAGTCACACTGGCTCTGTGGACAGTGTAAGAGGCCTGCATGGGGTCAGTCTGTGTCACACTGGCTCTGTGGACAGTGTAAGAGGCCTGCATGGGGTCAGTCTGTGTCACACTGGCTATGTGGACAAGCTTAGAACCGTCCATGGGGGTCAGCCTGGGTCACACTGGCTCTGTGGGCAGGGTTAGAACCGTGCATGGGGGGTAAGTCTGGATCATTTTGGCTCTGTGGAAGGGTTAGAATCCTGCATGGGGTCAGTCTAGGACACGTCAGCTCTGTGGACAGGGTTTGAACCCTGCATGGGATGAGTCTCGGTCACAGTGGCTCCATGGGTAGGTTTAGAGTCCTGCATGGGGTCAGTCTGGGTCACAACGGCTCTGTGGACAGGGAATGAACCCTGCATGGGGTCAGTCTGGGTCACACTGTCTCTGTGGACAGCGTTAGAACCCTGCATGGGGTCATTCTGTGTCACGCTGGATCTGTGGACCGCGTTAGAATCCTGCATGGGGTCAGTCTGTGTCACACTGGCTCTGTGGACAGGGTTAGAGGCCTGCATGGGGTCAGTCTGGGTCACACTGGCTCTGTGGACAGGGTTAGAATCCTGCATGGGGTCAGTCTGGGTCACACTAGCTCTGTGGAAAGGTTTAGAATACTGCATGGGGTCAGTGGGTCACAATAGCTCCGTTGACAGGGTTAGACTCCTGCATGGAGTCAGTCTGTGTCACACTGGCTCAGTGGACAGGGTGAGAATAGTGCAAGGAGTCAGTCTGGGTCACACTGGCTCTGTGGACAAGGTCAGAGGCCTTTATGGGGTCAGTCTGGGTCACACTGTCTCTGTGGACAGGTTTAGAATCCTGCATGGGGTCAGTCTGGGTCACTCTGGCTCCATGGACAGGCTTAGAACCCTGCATGGAGTCAGTCTGGGTCACACTGGCTCAGTGGACAGGGTTAGAATAGTGCATGGGGTCAGTCTGGGTCACACTGGCTCTATGGACAAGGTTACAGGCCTTCATGGGGTCAGTCTGGGTCACACTGGCTCAGTGGACAGGGTTAGAATAGTGCATGGGGTCAGTCTGGGTCACACTGGCTCTATGGACAAGGTTACAGGCCTTCATGGGGTCAGTCTGGGTCACACTGGCTCAGTGGACAGGGTTAGAATAGTGCATGGGGTCAGTCTGGGTCACACTGGCTCTATGGACAAGGTTACAGGCCTTCATGGGGTCAGTCTGGGTCACACTGGCTCAGTGGACAGGGTTAGAATCCTTCATGGGGTCATTCTGTGTCACACTGTATCTGTGGACAGGGTTAGAGGCCTGCATGGGGCCAGCCTTGGTCACACGGCTCTTTGGACAGTGTTAGAATCCTGAATGGGTCAGTCTGGGTCACACTGGCTCTGTGAACCGGGTTAGAACCCTGCATGGGGTCAGTCTGGGTCACTCTGGCTCCGTGGACAGGGTTAGAACACTGCATGAGGTCAGTCTGGGTCACATTGGCTCTGTGGACAGGGTAAGAATCCTGCATGGGGTCAGTCTGATTCACACTCGCTCTGGACATGGTTAGAGGCCTGCATGGGTTCAGCCTCGGTCACACGGCTCTTTGGACAGTGTTAGAATCCTGAATGGGTCAGTCTGTGTCACACTGGATCTGTGGATGGGGTAGAGGCCTGCATGGGGTCAGCCTCAGTCACACTGGCTCTGTGGACAGGGTTACAATCCTGCATGGGGTCCCTCTGGGTAACACTAGCTCCAAGGACAAGGTTAGAGGCCTGCATGGGGTCAGTCTGCGTCACTATGGCTTCGTGGACATGTTAGAATCCTGAATGGGTCAGCCTGGGTCACACTGGCTCTGTGGACAGGGTTCGAACCCTGCATGGGGTCAGTCTGAGTCACACTCGCTCTGGACAGGGTTAGAGGACTGCATGGAGTCAGCCTCGGTCACACCGATTCAGTGGACAGGGTTAAAGACCTTCATGGGGTCACCAACGGACACACTAGCTCTGTGGACAGGGTTACAATCCTGCATGGGGTCCGTCTGGGTCACACTAGCTCCAAGGACAGGGTTAGAGGCCTGCATGGGGTCAGTCTGCATCACTCTGGCTCCATGGACAGGTTAGAACCCTGCATAGGTCAGTCTGGGTCACACTGGATCTGTGGATAGGGTTAGAACCCTGCATGAGGTCAGTCTCGGTCACACCGGCTCTGTGGACAGGGAATGAACCCTGCATGGGGTCAATCTGGGTCACACTGGTTCTGTGGACAGCGTTAGAACTCGGTATGGGTTCAGTCTGGGTCACACTGGCTCCGTGGACAGGGTTAGATGCCTGCATAGGGTCAGTCTGTGTCACAGTGGCTCTGTGAACAGGGTTAGAGGCCTGTGTCTGGTCAGTCCGGGTCACACTGGCTCTGTGGACAGGGTTAGAAGCCGGAATGTGGTCAGTCTGGGTCATACTGGCTCTGTGCACCAGGTTAGAGGCCTGCATGGGGATAGTCTGGGCCTGACCAACCCTGTGGACCGGGTTAGAATCCTGCATGGGGTCAGTCTGGGTCACACAGGCTCTGTGAACAGGCTTAGAATCCTGCATGGGGCCAGTCGGGATCATACTGGATCTGTGGACAGTGTTAGAACCCTGCATGAGGTCAGTCTGGGTCACTCTGGCTCAGTGGACTGGGTTAGAATCATGCATGGGGTCAGTCTGGGTCACTCTGGCTCCCTGGTGGACAGGTTTAGAATACTGCATGGAGTCATTCTGGGTCACACTGGCTCTGTGGACAGGGTTAGAACCCTGCATGTGGTCAGTCTGGCTCACACAGGCTGCAAGGACAGGATTAGAGACCTGCATGGGGTCAGTCTGGGTCACACCGACTCTGTGGACAGGGTTAGAATCCTGCATGGGGTCTGTCTGTGTCACGATGACTCTGTGGACAGGGTTAGAGGCCTGAATGGGGTCAGTCTGGATTACACTGGCTCTGTGGACCGGGTTAGAACCCTGCATCGGGTCAGACTGGGTCACTCTGGTTCTGTGGCCAAGGTTAGAATCCTGTATGGTGTCAGTCTAGGACACACTGGCTCTATGGACAGGGTTTGAACCCTGCATTGGATAATTCTCGGTCACACTGGCTCCATCAGCATGGTTAGAGGCCTGCATGCCGTCCGTGTGGCTCACACCGGCTCTGTGGACAGGGTTTGTTCCCTTCATAGGGTCATTCTGGGTCGCACTGGATCTGTGGACAGGGTTAGATTCCTGCATGGGGTCAGTCTGGGTCACACTGGCTGTATGGAGCGGATTACAGGCCTGCATGGGGTCAGTCTGGGTCACACTGGATCTGTGGACAGGGATAGAGGCCTGCATGTGGTCAGTCTAGGTCTTACAGACCCCGTGGACAGGGTTAGAATCCTCCATGGGGTCCGTCTGGGTCACACTGGCTCTGTGGACAGTTTTAGAATACTGCATGGGGTAGTCTGGCTCACCCTGGCTCAGTGGACAAGGTTTGAATCCTTCATGGAGTCAGTAGGTCACACTGGCTCTGTGGACAGGGTAGAGGCCTTCATGAGGTCATTCTGGGTCACTCTGGCTCTGTGGACCGGGTTAGAATCCTGCATGGGGTCATTCTGGGTCACACTGGATTGTGGACAGGGTTAGAACCCTGCATGGGGTCAGTCTGGGTCACTCTGGCTCCATGGAAAGGGTTAGAACCCTACATGTGGTAAGTCTGGGTCACACTGGGTCTTTGGACAGGGAATGAACCCTGCATGGTGTCAGTCTCGGTCACAACGGCTCTGTGGACAGGTTTAGAACACTGCATGGGGTCAATCTGGGTCACACTGGCTCTGTGGACAGGGATAGAGGCCTGCATGTGGTCAGTCTAGGTCTTACAGACCCTGTAGACAGGGTTAGAATCCTGCATGGGGTTAGTCTGGGTCTGACAGACCCTGTGGACAGTGTTAGAACCCTGCATAGGGTCAGTCTGGGTCACATTGGATCATGGACAGGATTAGAATCCTGCATGGGATCTGTCAGGATCACACTGGCTCTGTGGACAGCGTTAGAACCCTGCAAGGGGTCAGTCTGCGTGACACTCGCTCCATGGACAGGGTTAGAAGCCTGCATGTGGTCAGTCTGGGTCACTCTGGCTCCATGGACAGGGTTAGAGGCCTGCATGGGGTCATTCTGGGTCACCTTCGCTCTGTGGACAGGGTTAGAATCCTGCATAGCGTCAGTCTGGGTCACTCTGGCTCCATGGACAAGGTTACAGTAGTGCATGGGGTCAGTCTGGGTCACACTGGCTCTGTGGAGAAGGTAAGAGGCTTTCATGTAGTCAGTCTGGGTCACATTGGCTCTGTGGACAGGCTTAGAATCCTGCATGGGGTCAATCTGTGTCACACTGAATCTGTGGACTGGGTTAGAACCCTGCATTGGGTCAATCTGGGTCACTCTTGCTCCATGGACAGGGTTAGAACCCTGTATGGGGTCATTTTGGGTCACCTTGGCTCTGTGGACAGGGTTAGAATCCTGCATGGGTTCAGTCTGGGTCACTCTGGCTCCATGGACAGGGTTAGAATCCTGCATGGGGAAAGTCTGCGTCAAACTGTCAACATGGACAGGGTTAGAAGCCTGCATGGGGTCAGTCTGGGTCACACTGGCTCTGTGGACAGGTTTAGAACCCTGTATGGGGTCAGTCTGGGTCTGACAGGCCCCGTGGACAGTCTTAGAATCCTGCATGGGGTCAGTCTGGGTCACACTGGATCGTGGACAGGGTTAGAATCCTGCATGGGGTCAGTCTGGGTTGTCTGGCTCCGTGGACAGGGTTAAAATCCTGAATAGGGTCACACTGGCTCTTTCAAGAGGGTTAGAATCCTGCATGGGGTCAGTCGGGATCACACTGGCTCCATGGACAGTCTTAGAATCCTGCATGTGGTCAGTGTGGGTCACACTGTATTGTGGACAGGGTTAGAATCCTGCATGGGGTCAGTGAGTCATACTCGCTCTGGACAGGATTAGAGGCCTGCATGTGGTCAGCCTCGGACACTGGCTCTTTGGATAGTGTTAAAATCCTTTAGGGGACAGTCTGGGTCACACTGGATCTGTGGACAGGGTTAGAACCCTGAATGAGGTCAGTCTGGGTCACACTGGTTCTGGACAGGGTTAGAGGCCTGCATGGAGTCAGCCTTGGTCACACTGACTCTGTGGACAGGGTAAGAGGCCTGCATGGGGTCACCCTCGGTCACACTAGCTCTGTGGACAGGGTTACAATCCTGCATGGGGTCCGTCTGGATCACACTTGCACCAAGGACAGGGTTAGAGGCCTGCATGGGGTCAGTCTGCGTCACTCTGGCTCCATGGACAGGTTAGAATCCTGCATAGGTCAGTCTGGGTCACACTGGATCTCTGGTTATGGTTAGAATCCTGCATGAGGTCAGTCTCGGTCACTCTGGCTCAGTGGACAGGGTTAGAACCCTGCATGGGGTCACTCTGGGTCACTCTGACTCCATGGACAGGGTTAAACCCTGCATGGGGTCATCTAGGACACACCAGTTCTGTGGACAGTGTTTGAACCCTGCATGGTTCAGTCTGGGTCACAGTGGCTCCGTGGACAGGGTAGAGGCCTGCATAGGGTCAGCCTTGATCACACTGGCACTGTGGACAGGGTTACTATCCTGCATGGGGTCCCTCTGGGTCACACTAGCTCCAAGGACAAGGTTAGAGGCCTGCATGGGGTCAGTCTGCGGCACAATGGCTCCATGGACAGTGTTAGATCCTGCATGGAGTCCGTCTGGGTCACACTGGCTCAGTGGACAGGGTTAGAATAGTGCATGGGGTCAGTCTGCGTCACACTGGCTCTGTGGACAAGGTTAGAGGACTTCATGGGTCAATCTGGGTCACACTGGCTCTGTGGACAGGGTTAGAATCCTGCATGGGGTCATTCTGTGTCACTCTGACTCTGTGGACACGGTTTTCTTTCATGAAGCGTTGGTGAGTTTGAACTGCTGACCCTGTGCTTCACAGTGCAATATGCTAAATCAGCTAATGAAAATTTTATGGTTCATAATGATCTGATCTGCAATTACTTGTTGGAATATCAAAAAAGAAATAGGATAAAGCTGGAACAGGATGAATTGTGGTTAAAATAACCAACGCAAAGCAACAACAACAACAACAAAATCCCTCCTGCAAATCACAGCCATCAAGTTGATTTAGACTCATAGTGATCTTGTAGAACAGAGCAGGACTTCCCTCTTTTTCCCAGACTATAAATCTTCAGAGGGACAGAAGTCTCTCTCCATCTTTCCCACTGGGTTTGAGTGGTGGATTCAAATTGCTGACTGTGGGGTTTGTAGCTCCAATCAGAAAGTATTGTCTAAAAGTTTTAGCCTACTGGGAAAATATTTTAACGTAAAATAAATAAATAAACTTGATAAACAGATAAAAGGAAAAATTACAAATAAAACAATACTGGGGCTAACCAGTTTAATCAAAGTGAGCAGCAATTTGAAATATATATAAGGAAAAGACCTTCAGATATTATTCATTAAGGTATGTCATATGGGAATTTTAACTGAAAATAATTCCATAAGTTACTTTCTATGAACAGTCGTAAGTAAGATCTTCTCTAAGAATATAACTTAAGTTATAATGCAATCAAATGACTTGAAGGAAAATGAAATGTATGTCACCTGGAAATAATTCTCAGAGAATTCTAAGTTGGAGAAATCCAAAAATCAGAGCGAGAACCCTCATAAAATTTTTGTTGCATATATATAAATATATTTTATTGATGGGTCATATTACACATCTCATTTGTATGATAGTATAATTACTTTATCATAAATTGCATATAATTCCCCTTGCCTAGAGTAGCATATGTCATTTTCAAATAATCCCTTCCTGGGTCAAATCATCGTAAAATTCACAGAGAGCCTTGTAAAGAATGATTTTGGGTAGGCACATGGAGAGTGCACAGCTTAAACTTTTTTTCACTAAACAGATAAAGCAAGGTAGGGATATTGTTTTACAAATGTTTCCTTGAAAGAAGTATATCTTTTTGAGCCTGAAATACATTAAATTTATATATTTTGGGAATAATATATAAGGCTAAGCAGAATAAATCTGAAAAGTTAAGTAGCTCTACAAAAAAAGATGAAAGTGAGTGTGTTAGGCCAGGTTGACTAGAGAAACAAACCCAGCAACACTCATGTATGTATATGAAGGAGCTTTCTATCGAGAAGCATTCTATATGAAGAAAACATCCCAGCCAAGGCAAACTCAAGTTCCTAAGTCCCACACTAGTCCATAAGTTCCTCTTTAGACTCACAAAGGCACATGAAACAATGCCGAATGCAGGAATATCACAGGGCAGTGGGTGCAAAGTCGTTGGATCTGATGGCTGTGTACACATCACCGGAGTTCTTGCAGCCATCGGGGTCAGGCAGCAGGAATGAAGGCAGAGAGATAGGAAGAGGTTCCCAGGGCCTTCCTGATGAGAAGGCCATGCCCACAAGGAGGTACCACCATGCTGTGACCTGATTGACAAGCTAGACTCCCCTCCTGTCCTTTATTTAGAAATCTTCAAGTTGACAGGAACTTATGTAACTAGCACAGACCACCCCTGATGAACTTAACACCTTTCCACAACTCTTTAACCATAGATAATTTTCAAACAAAACAATCACAAAATCATAGTTGTATCTAACAGTATCAAACAAAAATGCATACTACTCAAAATGTGCCAGCCTCATTTAAATACTATAAGTAAAACAATGTAAATACTATAAGTAGACCATTTAAATTCTATAAGTAAACAAAACAAAAATATTCTATGCCTAACATTGAAATTATGGGAAAACCTACATCATCATTCTATAATCCTATCAACATTTCCCCCCACCCAGCCACCTTCTTCATGCCTTTGTCTTCCACATTCCGGGTGTCCAATGTCTCTATTGCCCCTTCTATCAACCCAGTACTCTGAGGATACAGGCATTTTCGTTGATGTGAAGAATCTCATTCTAGTTGGCACCTGCGTGTCTGCATCCATCGTTAAAGTCAAACCAGGACAGGCAATCCATAAAGTCAGCAGGAAGATGCACCAATTCACAAGCTCAAAAATCTTTTCTTCATTTGGTCAACTCATTGTGGGCCACCTCACTTGGCCTCACTCGGGTGCCCATGGACTGTCTTGACTTTTGACCAAGAGTCCCTGTCACAAATACTCACCCACCTTAGCCCCCTTGTGCTAAGTCATGTCATAGGCTCAGGTTCCCCCAGCTCTTTAAACTTGAGACCAGGCAATCTGCTCTTGTTTGCAACAATAGTCCCTGTGAACTAGGTCCACAGGTGTCAGTGGCCAGATGCTCTATTCATATTTCCCAAGAATCATTTTTACGATGCGTTATAGCAATAAAAATAGATAGAAAAGATCGATGTAATCCTAATACAGTCAGATACTAAACACATTCTGAAAACATTCCAATTGAATCCTTTCTGATCTAAACTATCCCATTCACATGCATTATGGTCTTAGGCCTCTGGTGGCACCAAGCTAGGACCAGGCCTTTAGTCACCCAGTTTGACTAACCAGAATGGCCTCAGAGAAGTTCAAAGGGTATTTTTGCCCCCTGAACTCAAAATTTACACCTGTCACATTCATTTTTACAACATTTCAGATCGAAATAACCAAATACAACTTCTGGGCATCAGAACTTTCACTTCCCATGTCCATGACTTAACAGCGCCGTGCAGGCAGTAACTGGGCTGCTGGGTCCAGACCCTCCAGGAGTGAGTTGCAGGCAGGGACCCCCGTCCATGGGGTCTGGGGGATCTCGCTGGGTCCTCCAAATGTTAGTGAGTGAGACCCTCACCCAGACCACTCAATGAAACAGAGATGGAAACAGTAAAGCTTTATTCAGACAGATTCTAATCTGGGCCTTCACCAGCAACTGAGGCAGGCTCAGTCTGTAAGGCCAGAGCCCCGAACAGCTTCAAAGGGAAGTTATTATACTTCCTTGTGGGGCGTCTTGCCAAGTAAGGGGAGGGGGAAGGCAAGTTCTTGTGTGAAACTGGCAAAGCATTCTCAGAAAAGTGAAACAAAATAGTTTTTAAGTGTAATAAAGTAAGTTCTACATTTAAGATCAGTGGTCTGCCAAACGATACTGTAGGTAGGCTAGCCTGCTTCTTGGAGTGTAAACATTCTGGGCTGGGCTACACCTGTTTCAGGCTGCAATTTAAAAATGTTTCTATTTCTGACCGGTGGGTGACCTGCCCGTTACTGTTACAGGGCACCCATTCCTGACCGGGCAGGTGGGTGAGCTGCCTGTTATTGTTACAGGGCACCCATTCCTGACCGGGTGGGAGAGTGAGCTGCCTGTTATTGTTACAGGGCACAGTGTCATAAAACCTATGGTTCAGATGGACTCATTTAAAGCACATTGTCAGTTACTTTAAAAATTCAGGTCTTTGGTAGGAGAAAGATTTAAAGAAAAAGTTCACAAGGGCAACACAATGGTGCTTTCTAATTGAAGCCGAAAGGGAGCCCTGGTGGTGCAGTAGTTACATTTAGGGCTGTGACTCCACAAGGTCTGAAGTTGGAAAGTTGACTTTCTACTCCTGTAAACAATTACAGTCTCAGAAAGGAACAGGGGCAGTTCAACCCTGTCCTATAATGTCATTATGAGTCATCATTGAATTGATGGTAGTGAGTTTTTGAAGTGAAACAAAAAAATTTAATGGTTGACTTAAAACTAGGCATTAGTGTCAGTCTTCAGAACAAGACATTGACCTTTTCATTACTTAGCAGCAATTTGGTAATTTTACACGTCTGATTCAATGATGATTGAGGAAGACAGAATGATCATAAAATGGAATGCTGTGAATTGGAAGCCATTGAGCCAGTTGAGCTTGCTTCCACAATCTAGTGGCCAGCTGTCTCTTATATTTAGCATGTCTTAAATATATTTTAAACAGTCTCTGATTCCAACTAATGGCATGAAAAAAATAGTTGGCTGTTAATTAAAATGTTGGAGTTCAAATCCACCCATTGGTAACCTTGGAAGAAAGACTTGTTTTCAATCTGATTATGAAAAACTAGATGTAGAAAACCCTGATGATTGTCACCTAGATTAAACTCAATATGTAAAAATAAATGCATTGTATAAAACTAGAATGAATTTTGCCCAAAATGGTAAAGAAACTTGGTAAAAGATGGTTGTTGTTAGATACCATTCAGTTTGTTCCTACTCAAAGTGACCCTGTGTACAAAAGAAGAAAGCAATAACCAACTCAGCATCCTCTGTTGTTTTTTTTCCTCCTCTTGTTGGAACTATTGTGTCAGTCCACCTTGTTGAGGCTTCTTTTTCTCAGCCCTCTACTTTACCAAGCATCATGATGTCTTTCACGAGGGACTGCTGTGTCTTGGTGACATATCCAAAGTAAATGAGACAGAGTCATGCTATCCTCCCAAATGTATGTTGGAAAAAGTAGAAGCTGAATTTTGTTTTTGTTTTTGGCAGTCCGTGGTATATTCAGTATTCTTCACCAACACCATAATTCATAGAACCAACTTTCCAGTCTTTGTCCAGCTTTCATATGCATGCGATGCGAATGAAAATAGTGTGACTTGGGTCAGGCACACAGAAGGTGACATCTTTACTTTTTCACACTATAAAGAGATACTTTGCAGCAGATTTCCCCAGTGAAAATAGGTCATCTTCTTAGTATTGGTTAGTCTGCATATTGAAAGAGCTGGAATCTACTTTGTTATACTTTTCAATTCTTACAAAAAATTTTTAAAGATTATCAGGGAATGGGTCTCTTAAATGATAAAAGTTTTTTATCTTCCAAAGGTTAAAGCTACAAAAAATATATTGTAACTAATAAAGGAATTTATTAGTAAGATCACAGCATACAAAGTCAATATATTAAAATGTTACTTCTTTAAACTAGCATTTCAATTATATAATAAAATCAGAAATGAAGTTCGATTATTGAAAAGTGTACCATCGATGCACTGAGAACTATTAAACTCCTGAAAGAATACATATTATACAAGTAATTGTGAAGATGGTAAGTATATTTAGCTTCATTGTAACTCCAATAAAAATTACTCTGGCTTTTGTATAGAAATTGACAAGTGGACTTAGACTCTTTATGAGGATACAAAGAATCTATCTTAGCCTAAAACAGTTTTTTTTAAATAAAAAAGTTGGAGGATTTATGCAACCTTATTTTATACTTACCATAAAACTACATTATTCATGCACTAGTATATTCCTAAAGATATACAGTTACCATTGAAAAAAAATAGGACACTTAAGATTTTATACATATATATATATGAATAAGCTTATATAGTGAAAAGGAACATGACAGCAAATTAGTGCATACAACAGTACAGAGAGCTCAGTCTGACTCAAGTTAGTGGGTCAGTTAATATACTGAAGGTCTTTCCAACTCACCCAACCACTAGCCCCAGGCTAAGGCTGCAGGAAGATGGGTTGGTGAGGTGTACTGGAGGCCTAGTGCAGTGTGGTGAAGCCAATTCACAATGAAGCCTCACTGGGTAGTGATTCGATGTGGCTGGTTGGAGGTGTGGCATCTGAAATGATGGCAAAAAGGCGGAATTAGCCTGTAGGCAGCAGACACGGCAAAGTGGGGCCATAGTGTGGAACTACATGGCGCAGCGATGTGGCACACTCTGGCTTGACAAGGTGGTACGGAGTACTACTCGGCCCACAGGCAGCACAGAATACATGATGAGGCAGGGCAGCTGGATTAAGCAGAGAACTGGGCTGACCAACACGGAGGGAGAGAGTGGCAGGCCTCCAAAGAGCCCTGTATCTCCGTCTCACCACCAAAGGAGGTCCATTAGACAGTGACCGGGTTGAAAGGCAAAATCCACCCATATCTTCCTACAGGTACCAGGTCGGCACAAAAAAACATTCTTGCTTTGCCACTAGAATTTAAACAGCTGCCCAAAAGGTCAGTGAAGGAAAGGATAGTCTTGGCAGAGAATATGGTGTTCTAACAACTGGACGTTTGGTGCGGGCAGAATTTCAGGCTCC
Organism: Tenrec ecaudatus; assembly: GCF_050624435.1. NCBI lineage: Eukaryota > Metazoa > Chordata > Mammalia > Afrosoricida > Tenrecidae > Tenrec > Tenrec ecaudatus. The sequence continues at coordinate 125,048,353 of NC_134542.1, forward strand.
CCCCGCCCCACATACATAAAAACCATCTCAGTTCATCATATACCTCAATTGTAAAATCTGAAAGTTTTTGATATTTAGAGAAAGGTCCCTGTAACCCTGTAACCAGGCAAAAATTTCGTACATCCTCAAAGCATAAATTATAAAAGGATAAGAAATAGAATGTCATCAACATTAAAAGCTTCAGCTATAGGTAATACAGTAGTGAGAGGGGGTAAGTCTAGGGAAATGCACGCAGAAGGAAGAGTAGGGATTGGGGGTATACATGTGACAAGATGGGCGAATCCTAGATTTTGGATGGTAGCCTAACCTTGGTCATCCTTGGATGGGTTTGACCTCTCTGGGGTTTCCTACAAGGAAACAGACAACTACTATCCTTATCAGAAGGGAGTGGACCCTACTTGTGGGATAAACAGTGGTGTCTTCTTGCTCAAGATGGCTGATAACCCTTAGGGAGAATGACCCCTGATCTACTCCTGATGACCTTCAAGTGTATAGTCCTTCACAAGCAGCTAAGTTTGGCATATATTTGGGCGAGACAGCTTGGGAGAAATCCTTGTGTTTCCCACAATCTCCAACTTTGTTTCTATCACCCAGGTCTTTTTTTTCAACAACTCTTTTAGTTTCTAAGTTTTGCATTTTTTAAGTTAAATAATTTTATTGTGCGCTTGTCCAACTCTTATCACAATCCACACACACATCCAGTGTGTCATGCACTTTTGTACATTTGTTTCTCTCATCATTTTCAAAATATTTGTTCTCTACTTGAATCCTTGGCATTTGCGCCTCATTTTTCCTCCCTCCCCTCTCCCCCATGGACCCTTGTTAATTTATAAATTATTATTTTGTCATATCTTACACCGTCTGACATGTCTCTTCACCCACTTCTCCGCTGTCCATCCCCCAGGGAGGAGGATATATGTAGATCCTTCTAATCTGTTCCCCCTTTCTCCCTCACCTTCGCTACCCTTGTGGTATCGCCACTCTCACCACTAGTCCTGAGGGGTTCATGTGTCCTTGATTTCCTGTGTTTCCAGTTCCTATCTGTACCAGTGTACAACCTCCGGTCCAGCTGGATTTGTAAGGTAGAATTGGGTTCATGACAGTGGTGGTGAGTAAGCATTCAAGACCTATAGGAAAGCTGTATGTTTCATCATTGCTACACTGCACCCTGACTGGCTCCTCTCTTCATCACGGCCCTTCTGCAAGGGGATGTCCAATTGCCCACAGATGTGTCCTGGGTCCCCACTCTGCACTCCCCCTCATTCACAGCTCTCTGATTTGTTTTGGTCTTTGATGCCTGATACCTGATCCCTTCAACGCCTTGTGCTCTCACAGGCTGGTGCACTTCTTCCATGTGGACTTGGTTGTTTCTCAGATGTCCGTTTGTTTATTCTTACATAAATTTTTTGGTATAAACCGTTTAAACTTGCACTTTAGCTACATGTCATACTATCAATACCGCCATCATCGTACTCAGAATAGGAAGACAATTGTCATTTTAGAGCTTTCCCACAGGGACCCTCAATACCCTCAACCCAACCCCCACTTCCTGGCCAGCAATGCCAGGAGGTTCCCGTGGAGCGCACTAGGACAGGACGCCCCTCAGGTGAGATGGGTGCTCCATGCACTGCACAAGCCTTCCGGTTGCACTACCAATCACAAGGTCAGCCCGTTGGAAACCACCCATCAACACCCTTGTCGTTGCGCCCACTCAGAAACCTACAGGGGCGGTTGGTTGGTTGGTTGGTTGGTCCTCCCCCTCCTCTGCTTCCTGCCCATACATAGGTCCGGTCAGGAGGTGGTGATAGGTGGTGATAACTGGGCACCAACCTGGTCTGTCTTCTTCCTGTTTGTGCAGGGAGCGTTTCATCATCATATCCACCGGAAGTGCAGTGGATGGCACTTGGCTGTCGGATAGAGTGTCCGGAAGCGGGACACCGGAGGGTGGCGGCGGCCACTGTGGTGGCGATTCGTGTCCGGGACAAGCGGCGGTGGTGGCAGCGGCGGCATCATCTGGTGAGTGTTCTGGGTCAGGTGGCTGTGGTAGATGATGGCGGTGTTTGAACTGGTCGAAGTTAGGTGACTGTCCTGTCAAGGACACACCATTGCTGGCCAGCGATGCACATTCGTCTGTCCTGCCACAGCCACCCAGAGTTCACTTTCACTTTCTCTCCTGAGCTCTGTTGCCAACGCGATGGGACAAGAGGGCCCTGTGTTGCTGGCGAGTTCCAGGACGCCGGTAGCGTTGCCTCAGTCCTCCAGTTGGTGACTGAGCGCCGTGGTGGCCCGAGGTTGTACCTGCAGCCTTACGGGTTGGTGGGCTTCACTGCCGTCCCTAAAGTCGGTGTCCATCAGGCTTGGTGGACCATCACAGGGTGCTCACCTGATGCGGCCTCACGGACCAGAGCAGTCCCCAAGGAGGCGTCATGAACAAATAGAAGGTGGCGGGTTGGGAGCATCGGTCTGCGTGCACTCCTCTGGTCTTGGTGTCACCTCTGCCTCTCCGGGCCTGGGCGGTGTCCGGACTGCCTGAAGCTGTGCTTGAATTTTTCCAAGAACCGTGGTGGCTCTCATACTCCCAGAAATTCGGTGTTTACTGCCCGGGCCTGGACACGGCTCTGTCTCATTGATGCCTGCTCAGTTCTATTGCAGGTGGTCCTTGAGAGTGTTTCTCAAGTCCCCACTCTGGGTCCTGGAACCCGCCTTGGTGGCTTGCGGTCACCCTGCGAGTGGCAGTTTGCTCCTTGGCGACTCCTTGAGTGCTTCGCTCCTCAGTTGGAGCCTGAGAAAAATGCTTTCACGTAGGTCACCAGCCCCACCGATATGCGGGACCTCCAGTGTGCAGAGCCTGTGTCATGGGGAAGGGCACGCCGCTCCCCCCTTCCTTGATTTCTGGGAGGTTTGCCAGAGTGTCCCAGGACCTCTGTGAGTGAGTGCTATGGGGTCGCCTGGCTTGTCTTTGGCTGAAACGCGGTTCCATGGGGTGCCCCATGGGGAGAAGCCGTCGCACCATCTGCTGGCCTGGTATTTCTTTCGCTGAAATTGCTCTTTTGTTCCATCGAATGGGTACTGACATGCTCACCTTCAGTGACGTTCGCTGAAGAGGTTGGTTTTATGTTCTGGATGTGCATTGGTTCCCTGGGTCATTTTTTGGTTACCCATGGCCCGTGGCGTGCTCCCTTTTGATCCTGTGTGTCTCTCGCTTTAAGGACCGTGCACCGGCTCTTGTGAGTCCAGCTGTGTCCCAACCCTGTGGTGCCTCCTCCAGCCTCCAGCGCCTGGAGGGTGGCGGGACCCACAGAGGTTGGCGGTTTGGGTCTTCTGTGCTCCCTGTGTTCTCTCCCTGCTGTAGCCATCCGGGCAGCCGTGCCATGCTTAGCGGAGCACCTTCCACGCTCCTCGGACTGTGTCTCTGGTGTCAGGCACTCTACTTGTCCTTTTGGCAGCCATTCTTCCTTGGCCCTGGGTGGGTCAGGTGAGGCAGAAACCTGACATGGATTGTTTTTTTCTGTTTTGCTCTCCTTGAGTGACTTTACTTGAACACACCCCATCAATGGGCCGTCATGCTCTCCCAAGCCGGACCTAAGCCAGAAGGACGAACGTTCAGGACAAATGGGACTACTCCTCTGGCTCTGTCCATGGGCCCCTCGACTCTTCCCGCCATCCACTTGTCCGTGCGTAGGGAGGGCAGGGGTGGGGAATTAGGTTTGGGCTCTCAGGAGCACTCCTCTTGGCTCACGGAGTGGCTCGCAGGAGTGTGTGCTTCTGTGATACCAAGCAGCCATCCGTGCTCCTTTCCATGGCCATGGGTCTTCCCCATGGCGGGGATGGTCTGTTCCGCCTGCCACACCGTGCACCTGCCCAGGTATGCACGGGGTTGTGCCTGGATTGTTCTTGTGCCTTTTCCCCTGGAGCGCTCCAGGTTGTCCCCTCAGGTGCCCAAGGCCTAGCCATGCTGTCGCTCATTTCCTGGTCCTTTATCCCTCATGCCTGCCTCTACCATGGCGTTGTGGTTTTGGTTGTGCTTGTGTTTGTCTTTAGGTTTAGGTTTGTGTTGTGGGTAACTGTTGTTAGGGTTGTTAGGTTTGGGGTTGGGGTTTGTGGTTTTGGTTGGGCTGGTGCTTTTGTTTGTCCTTAGGTTTAGGGTTGTTTTGGGTTACTGTTGTGTTTTAGGGTTTTGTTAGGTTTGTGGTTGTGGTATGTGGTTTTGGTTGTGATTTTGATTGTGCTTGTCTTTAGATTTAGGGTTGTGTTGTGGGTTACTATTGTAGGCTAGGGGTTGTGGTTGTTAGGTTTGTGGTTTTCATTTTGATTGTGCTTCTGTTTGTCTTTAGGTTTAGGGTTGTGTTTTGGGTTACTGTTTGGGGTTACGTGTTGGGTTGTTAGGTTTGTGGTTTTGCTTGTGTTTGTCTTTAGGTTTAGGGTTGTGTTTTGGGTTACTGTTATGGGTTGCAGTTGTTAGGTTTTTGGTTGGGGTTTGTGGATTTGGTTGCTGTTTTTGTTGTGCTTTGGTTGTGCTTGTGCTTGTCTTTAGGTGTAAGGGTGTGTTGTAGGTTAGTGTTGGTTTGTTATGGGTTGGGATTTTTAGGTTTTGGGTTGTGGTTTAGGGTTTATATTGGTTAGGGTTAGGGTTGGGGTTGGGGTTGGGGTTAGGGTTTAGGGTTTAGGGTTTAAGGGTTTAGGGTTAGGGTTTAGGGTTTGGGGTTAGGGTTAGGGTTAGGCTAACATCTTCCTGTTCAAGAGCAATGCTGAGACCTGCCCGATGCATCCACTGCCACTGGATCCAGAAGACTTTGCACCCACAGGTCTGTAATCTTCCTGCATTCTGCATTATTTCATGTGGCTGAATGAGTCTGAATAGGGATGTATGGACTAATATCGGACTTATGGACTTGAGTTGGCCTGGGCTGAGAGGTTTTATTGATGCACAATTACTACTTTATATAAAGCTCTTTCTTACACATATATGAGTGTCACTCGATTTGTTTCTCTAGTCAACCATGCCTAACATGAATACCCACACATAAACAAAAGGCTAGTGTGTTAATTATGTTTTCAAAAATTATTTTAAGGCTATCAAATGCCATTCCCCTCACATGACATCTGCTGGAACTTAAGCTCTCTTATTAAATAAAAAAAATTGATTTCTTTTGTTTTGAAAATTGGAACCCACAAGGTGGCATCAAGATCACTGAGGAATTCCAAGCTCTCATGGTTTATACCATTTTCTGGAAGGGGAGCTGAAAAAAATTCTCCAAACATCGACAGCCTGGAATATGACAGAGTATTTCCTATAAGTCGGTTTCGAGTGTGAGGGCAGCACAGGGCCTCACGGGTGTGGGAAACAGTTTGTCTGACAGGGGAAGTGCAAATCCTTTAGTCTTCTAGACTGAGGAGTCTGCTGGATGATTACAGGATCCAACCAGAACAAGAAACAGCCTGTAGCTGGGTGCATTTCAGGCTGTTCCAAAGGTCTAAGGCAGATGGAATCAAATTATATTCTGTGTGGAACTCCCAGCTTAATTTTAAGAGATTTAACTGAAGATTCTGGAGCTAGAAAACAGAGTATTCAAGCAGTGTGAATAAGTCCTTTTGCACTAAATGTGACTCAAGTTCAGTTAATGGGCAGAGATATAACAAGGCTCGTGAGGAACCACTTACCAACACTTGCTATGAGGCCAGGAGTGATCTGACACCAATGCGAGGTAGCAATACTTCAAGGAAACCGCAGACCAATATTGATTATAATCCAGAGGCAAAAGTCTGCATAAAATACTGGTGAACTGAATCATACCACATATTAAAATAATTAATTACCACTATTACTTGAAACTTGTCTCAGGATTGAATAGGCATAAAAAAATTAGCCGAAACACCTGTGCACCTCGAAAGACTTTGCCAAAAGGGTGACAAGGCAACCCACAGACTGGGAGAAGATTTTTAGTAATGACACATCAGACAAAGGGCTCATTACTAAAATCTACAACACCATCGTGACCTGCAAAAAGAGGAAAACAGTTAACCCCCTAAGGAAGTGGGCAAAAGAAATGAGAAGAACTTTCACTAGAGAGGAGATCAATATGGCCAATAAACATATGAGAAAGTGCTCAAAGTCCCTTGCCATAAGAGAAATGCAAATCAAAACAACCATGAGATACCACCTAACACCCCTGAGGCTAGCCCAGATCAGTAAATCAGAGAGCAACAAGTGTTGGAGGGGCTGTGGTGAAGTAGGAACCCTCCTCCACTGCTGGTGGTCGTGCAGATTTGTACAGCCACTGTGGAAAGCAATCTGGCGATACCTAAAGAAAATGGAAATTGATCTACCCTACGACCCAGCCATCCCTCCACTGGGCATATACCCGGTTGAAGCAGCAAATAAAACACGACCAGTCATATGTGCTCCAATGTTTATTGCGGCACAATTCACAATAGCAAAGACTTGGAAACAGCCTAAGTTTACATCGATAGACGAGTGGATTAGCAAACTTTGGCACATACACACAATGGAGTATTATGCAGCACTGAAAAGCACCGATGAGCACATGAAACACGTTATTTCATGGGAAGAGCTGGAAGGAATTATGTTAAGCGAGGTAAGCCAGACCCAAAGGGACAGGTACAACATGAGTCCCCTGAGGTAAGTACAATCAGCATGACAGAAATAGAAGAATAAACATCCATCCCACAATAAACGGGAGGAAGCATAGATAGTTGGAGGGAGGACAGGCCACACCTAGGGAGGTACATGAGAGCCCAGCATAAAGAAGGAGTAGTGGGGTAGGGAGAGGGAGAACCGGAAGGGGGAGAATCCGAATGGATGGTATGGGGGGGGGGCGAATGGATGGTATGGGGGGGGCAGGGTACTAACCCACCCGGGGGAGAGTATCGGTTGTGTCCCCACAGATCTGGAACATGCATACGGACCCCAACACGACACACCAAACAAGGAGGGCAACGCAAAGTACAGAGGTCTACACAAAGAGGCTGGACGACAAGCCGGCCCAAACCAGAATTAGGCCGACCCCCACACTCGAAGGGAATACAACAGAAAACAAAAATAGATCGTCTGGAGTGGGAAAGGAACTGACCCACCACACCACATCCAGAAGGAAACTGAAACAAAAGAAGGAGAAAGGACGTAGTGGAGTACACCTGGGTCCACCAAGCCCAAGGTCAATAGACCAGCTAGAAGGGCCCATCATACAGAGAGAACCATTCAGCTGACCACACTACGAGATACGACATCCTGCACCAACACATGGCCCTACACGGGACAGCACCTGAGACACAAAGGGGGATGGGCGACTGAGCTGACCCCGCCACACTGAGGCAAACACTGGGGGCGTGCAATGGAGCAGCGGAGGAAGCAGAGCAAAGGGAGCCCGAGGGAGTATAAAGGATGGTCTTCCGGGTCAGGACGTGGCGCCTCACAAGCTACACCTAGAAAACACTCCTAAAGGCCAACGAAAGGACCTTGAACTACTAGCAATTTTTCTTTTAATATTTGCTATCTTTTTGTTTAGTCTTTTTTTAATTTGTTTTGTTTTTTACCTTGTAAATTTTGTATGTTAGTGGCTTTTCTGCTTATCAGCATGTCGATGTTGCTTCTGTCAAAGCCATGTTCTTATGGGCCATTTGGGCGCAGTCAAAGTCATATCCATTTGTATGCACATATTACTCTGTCAGCAGGTCCACCTAGACAAGATAGGCTGGACAAATAATGAGAGAAGAAAACAACAGGACCAATGGTCCTGGAGGGACATGAGAGTGTGGGAGGTAGGGGAAGGGAGGAGGTGTCGCCCAACACAGGGACAAGGGAACAGCGAGTGGTTCAAAACCAGAGGAGGGAGGGGAGGGGAGGACTGGAAGGGAGTGACCAAGAGCAAGGTAACTGAGAGGAACTACTGAATCCAGAATGAAGGCTAAACATGGTAATGGGTCGGGAGGAAAGCGAAAGGAAATAGAGGAAAGGAGTAGGAGGCAAAGTGCATACAGAGAAGCCTAAATACAGACATGTACATATGTAAATATATTTATGATTATGGGGGCAATAGATTTATATGCATATATTTATAGGTTCAGTAGTAGGGTAGCAGATGGACATTGGGCCTCCTCATGCATAATCCCCCAATACAAATAGCACCTTGCCCTGCTAAGCAGCCATTGCAGGATACCCATCTTCCCGACATGATCACTGAAGACAGCCGTGTGTGTAAGCAAATGTGGTGAAGAAAGCTGATGTTGCCCGGCTATCAAAAAAAGATATAGCATCTGGGGTCTTAAAGGCTTGAAGGCAAATAAGCGGCCATCTAGCTCAGAAGAAACAAAGCCCACAGAGAAGAAGCACATGGCCTAAGCGAATACAAGGTGTTGAATGGACCACGTAGCAGATACAAAGGAACAAAAACAATCATTGTGTGATCACCTTCCTCACATAATGGCTGAAGACGAAAGTGTGCATAAGCAAGTGTGGTGAAGAAGGCGGATGGTGCCCGGCTACTGAGAGATATAGCGTCTGGGGACTTAAAGGCTTGAAAGCAAACAAGCGGCCATCTAGCCCAGAAGCAACCGAGCCCACACGGAAGCAGCACACCAACATAGGTGACCATGAAGGACAGAGGAGACCAGGTCTCCAACAACAAAGGTGGGGTGGTGGTGAGAATCACATCACCGTGAAAGAGGGGGAGTGCATGATGGGGACCCAATGCCCACCTGTAGACAGCTGGACACCCCTTCCAGAGGGGTAGTGAGGAGGAGATGGGCCACTCAGGGTTCAGTGTAGCAACAATGAAACTCAAAACCTTCCTCTAGTTCCTGAACGCTTCCTCCCCTCCCAATCATCATGACCCCAATTTTCTACCTTGCCTTGCGGACCTGGTTATACCAGAGGATGTACAGCGGTGCAGTGGTGATCTGGAGGCACAGGGAATCTAGGACAGATGAACCCCTCAACACCAGCGGTGGGAGTGGCGACACCAGGAGGGAAGGGCGTGTAGAAAGGGAGAACTGATCTTGGAGATCTATGTGTAACCTCCTCTCTGGGAGATGGGCAATGGGGAGGTGGGTGAGGGGAGACGCCGGGGAGTGTAAGATAAGATATAATAATTATTTATAAACTATCAAGGGACCAGGGGTGGGATCGGGGAGGGAGGGGGATGGGGGGAAAAAAGGGAAACCGAGCTGATTCCAGGAACCCAAGTGGAAGGTGAATTATGAGAGTGACGAGTGCAACAAATGTATAAGGGTGCTTTGCTCAATTGATGTATGTACAGATTGTGATAAGAGCCTTATGAGCCCCAACAAAAAGATTTTAAAAAAATGCAAATTAAAAAAAACTAAAAAAAAAAATTAGCCGAAGAAAAAAAATATTCACATTGACATCTCAATAGATACAGAAAACATACTAAACAACATTTAGTATTTTATAAGAAAAATACTCTAAGTATATAATATAAAACAGGAATAACTGACATGCTAATATGCATTCTTAGGGAAAAAAATTCAACAAATGTTACACTTTGTGGATAATGTGAAAATAGACACAAAAACATTGCCACCTCAAAAATAAGACACACCAATATGTCCACTTTCACCACTGAAGTTCTATTTGTAGTAGATGTTCTAATTAAGGCAGTTAGAGGAAGAAAAGGAAAAGAAAGAAGAGGTATTCAATTAGAAGAAGAAATAAAAATTAGTGACCATAAATAAATCATATTCACTAATCTCTAGAATATATGTTATATATAAGTCTAAATGTGCCACAAAGTCTATAGCTAATAGATATATGTTAAGTTGTAGGATATGTTTCAATGTACAATATTCACTTTGAGTTCTAATCATCATTGACTGCTAATCACCATACACCCTAATCCTAACCTAAGGAGACTATCCCAATTCCTTGATACACTATAAAAACCTTGAACATATTCTGTAACATTAATTATCATTTTAAGGCCCTAAGTCTCAAACTCAGGAACTAAACCCCCAACATGTTAATCCGTAAACCATAACTCTAAATCCTTATACCTTAACAAATACACTCCTGAATTACTCCAGTCATAGCGTGTTAGGCACCGAAATTTCTAGGCATGTAGTTCTTTACTCTGTCAACTAACACTTTGACTCTGAATTTGTGACACTTAGCTCCTGGTTCTGTCCTTTGACTCATTCTTGAACCATGACCATTGATTAAACCCAGGGCCTTGATTCTGATCTTAAGTACAGGTTCTGACTCTAGCATCCAACAACCCTAAGCCACCAAGAAACTCACTTTGCTAATTATGTGTGTGGAGCTGTCTCCTCTCTTAGAGTTTGCTTAAATGCAGCCGACTGCTGTAGTTAGACACACAAAACCCGGAATAACAAATACATCTTCTGTCCTCAGTTTACGTGTAAATCATTTGAATATTGCCCATGGCACTTGGCAAAATATAGTGCTACATACGTGTTTAAATATGACAAACAATATTGTGTTAGTCTGGGTGGACTAAAGAAACAAATCCACAGAAACTCATGTGTATAAGAGAGAGTTTTATATAAAGGGCAAGTATACAGAAAGAAAGCATCCCAGCCCAGTTCAGCCCAAGCCCATAAGGTCGACACCGATCTACAAAGTCCTCCTCAAACTCACAAAGCACACTCAATGAGGCTGAATGCAGGAGGAAAGCGGAATCAGTGAGTGTGTAAGCAGCTCAGTGCTGGTAGGGGTCTTCGTGTGGCTTCTCCGGCACCCAGGGCTATACCAGGGTAGGTCCATGTGGCTTCTCCTCAGGAATGTCTTGCAGGAAATGAGCCTTGCCAGCTGAGGGAGAGAACAAGCTAAGGCAGCCACGCACTGGTCTGACCATCACAGAGCAAGAGACAAGACAGGCGAGGCTCCCTAAGCCATTTATCTGTTCGCCCTTCAATTAAATTGCAAGAGATAGGTTGACTAATAAGCAAGATGCCTTTTGGATTCATTTTACTTAATTACAAATCTGTAGCTCACCTGTATTCCCCATGAAGATATGGTGAAGCCTATGATAAATAAAGCAAATTAGTTACTGGTTATTCTATCATAGGCCCCCTCCATACCCTCGTTTCTAGGGGACCCTCATGTCACAGGAGATAGAGGAGGAGGCAAATTAAAGGCGCTTATATTGGAACCATTGTCTCCATTTCTCCAGAGAAACATTGGCCTTCTTATCAGACTAAGGGATGAGGCTCAGAAGATTTTGGACACCACTGTGTTAGCATAAGCAGGTGACCCCAAACTATTCTGGACCATGGTTCCTTGAGATACTTGTAAGTCAGCAACTTTGAGTTAAGCTTAAGCTCCCAAGACTAATTGCAAGAATTTGATGCCTCTTCACTCTCAAACTGGAAAGATGTCCATTTCAGGGGCTCTTTGTGTGTCTGGTGCCAAAAGCTCCCTCGGAGAACACACTGGGGATCCCCATTCATCTAGTAGTCAACTCCGTGCAACAACAGTGGGCCAGCCCCTCTCTGACCTAATGGCTTAAATGCTGACCACGCACCTTGGGCCCTTGGATATCTAAATGCACCCTGGAATGAGAGTGAGACCTGGGTGTTGGCAAAACAGCAACCAAGAAGTTCTTAGTGCAGGTTTCATTGTCAGGTTGAGGGCTCAGGATAGTATGTCTTGGAACTCAACCCCACGTGCTTGCAGAGGCAAAGGACAGTGTTCCTCATTGACTTGTCCTACATACCTACTAGCTGGGGACACCTGGCCTGGGATAGGTCTCCCTGCCTTTCCCAGGTCTCTTACCTTCCAGAAAGCACAAAACACCCAAGCAAGGAAGATCCTCTGTCATTTCATGCACTATTGCCTGATTTGTGATTCAGATCTGCTTCAATTTCAGTACCTTGAATTATTTGCCTCCAGGCTCGCTTGGGTCTTGAGGGTGTGCTGGGAGACCAGAGACAGGCCAGAGACAGGTTAAATGAAAGTCACCTTTATTTAATTCTGCATGATTAATAAATCAACACAATTTATCCTCCAATTATCTTGCTTTATTGGAATACCCATGATTGGTTTAGTCCGGCTGAACGCACAGTAGACCCCATGTGGAGCAAGTTCTATTGCTGCAGCAAGGACATCTGCCAGCCCTAAGGTCATCTTTACTCACACATACACACGTGCACACACTCATTACCTGCAAGCAAACAAGGACTCAAAACCTAAACAGAGCAGATGAGTGAAGGTTAGAGAACTAACATGGTTCATATTTAACACCCAACAAGGGTCCACCCACAACCTAGAACTTAACAATTTGTTCTGCATATTTGTTCCATTACAAAATGTAATAGTTGATGACAGCTTTCCTGTTCATCTCAAATAGCACACTAGATTTGCGTATCAATGTTAAGTTTGTTATGCCAACATGGCACCAGAACCAACATGTTTATCCTGTCAGTCAGGTTGCAGCTTGATGACCTGTTTTGGAGGCCCAACCCAAGATAAATGGATCTTCAAGGGCAGCCCCTTCCTCCGGCTCCCTGGTGGTCAGACCAGAGTGCTGCCTGAGTTAGCTGCCTTGCCTCTACAGGTGAACTGTGCTACCTGTGGGCCAAGCCAACCCGTGGACTGTGGTGGATTGCATCACTGTGCTGTGCTGTTCCACCATGGTGCTGCCCCATCTTGCAGTGCCTGCTGCCTGTGGGCCAACTCCTCTCCTCCTGCTGCAGCTCCAGAGGCCACACCACTTCATATGGCTCCACCTTGAGGTTCCACCGTGATCTGCTTCCCTATGCTGAGCTACTGGCCTATGCTAAGCCTTGACATCTCATCTTCCTACTGTCTGCTTCCTCAGCTCTGGACCAGCAGCCGGCTTGAGTTGGAAGGACCCGTATATACTTGTGTATAAGCCGAGTTTGAAAAACTGGGGTTCGGCTTATACATGGGTCAGTGGTACCCCAGTGAGGTGTAACATCTCACTGGTCCTCCCCCCCCACCCGAGGTAATGGGACGAGCGACCGTTATCTCGTGGGTGATTGCCGCTTCTCCTCTGTTCATTGAAAGCCCTGCTGACACTGCAGGGCTTTGAATGTTTGTTTACTCATATCTAACCATTCAGAGCCATCCTATGACGTGTATCTTTGAATAAGCCCTTTAAAGATCATGTGCGAAGGATGTGGCATGAATGGATGTCATCTGGTCAAGCCTGACTAACAAAAGGAGGAAATCTCATGAAGCCTGACATAGAGTTAATAGCAAAGTGCGTTCAAGATGCATGGGAAGACATTCCAGAAGACATGGTGCGACGTGCCTTCCAGAAATGTAGTATTAGTAATGCTATGGATGGCAGTGAAGACTGCACTTTGTATGAAAATGACAGCAGTGATGGTATGATGGCGATCTCAGTGAGGACAGCGTCTATGATGACCTCATACCAGCTGAAGCTCTGCATTGAGATACGGATGATGATGATGAGGAATCCAGTTTTGAAGGATTTTAACTCTTTACATTTTAGCTTGGTTGCTGATCGAGCTCAGGGAATAGTACTCTTAAGGTATCATTGTTGATACCTTATTGTTTTTGTTGAACCTATTTTCCACTTACTGTGCTGGTTTACTAATGTTAAATGACTTGTTGTCATTTATGTTTTTTATTTAAAACAAATATTTAAATACATTACCCCACTGATGTCTCAATTTTTAGTAATTTTATTTTCATTTGTTTTGAGCTTATAGGGAAAGCAAATAGAACAAAGATTTCAGGGGGAAGGGGGACATACAGGAGTGGGGAGACAAGAGGGAGATGATATCAAGGAGTCCAGGAAGGAAAAGTATGCTTGAAGACTGATTATGGAAGCAAGTGCACAATTCTGTTTGATGTGACTGAACTATGGAATGATCTGACATATGTATCAACTCCCAAGTTGCAGAAAATTAAAAAAACAAAAAAAAACATAGTTCCAGGAATGGGTTTTGGGCTCACACTAAATACGAGCTCTGACTTCAGAACAATTTGTTCTTACATTGTGGCCCTTCCCAGTACTCTCCCACAGGAAAGGAACACACTATAGCAAAATGTGTCAAAGAGTTTAGAACAGTGGTTCTCAACCGGTGTGCCACGACTCCTTTGGGGTCGAACAAACATTTCACAATGGTCGTCTGATGCATAACAGTAGCAAAATTACAGTTATGAAGTATCACGAAATAATTTTATAGTTGGTGGTCACCACAACATGTGGAACAAAGGGTCGTGGCATTAGGAAGGTTGAGGACCACTGATTTAGATGGTCTTTGGCTATCAGGTAAAATTGTATCTGGGGTCTTAATGGCTCATCTAAAGACAAGCATCCTTCTCAGTGAGATGTCCACTAAGTCCACATGGAAGAGGCACACCATCATCAGTCACTGAAGGACTGGAATCCATAGAATCCAAAGTCGAAGGAGGGATCAGTATCACAGCCGCCAGTGTGAGAATCTGGTGTGCAGAAGGCTATGCCTGAGAGTGGGAGCCCTCGAATCTCTGGTGGAACGACATGGGAAATAAGCCTCCAGAGAACTCCCTCCATCTAAAATTAAGGGTTTGGGAGAGAGGAGTATAGAAGATCAAAGGCATAAATCTGACCTGAACCTTTATAACTTTGTCAGCACATCCACCCTATGATGCAGGCTGGACATAATCTGGTTCCCAACATTTTCTGTATTTTTTGTATGTATTGTTTTCTTCAGTTTTTGCTTGTTTGTATGAGTGTATCTCAGAAGTGTTGTCGATGCAAGTCACCCTGTTCAAGTTGTATTACATGCTTTTCAGTTTTTTGTAGATGAAACCTAGGACCAATTCACCTATAGGGACAGCAAGCCGAATAAAGGGTTCTGGGGAGGGAGAGTACAGTGAGGTAGGGAAGAGGGCAAATGGTAGATGATGTCAAGGAGTTCATGTAGAAAAAGATTGTTTGGAAACTGACTGTGGTAACAATTGTACAATTCTACTTGACATGTTTGAAATATGGAATGATATGATAGATGTATTAAATCCCAAATATATATATATATATATATATATATATATATATATATATATATATATATATTTTAAACTTTGTGAGGACTCACTGGCTCCTAACCATGGCCTTGCCCCTAAAGGAAAGGAGGAGTGTACTGATTGCTCATTCAAACTCACCACTCTCACGGGGGACACTTGTCCTGGTAGACAGCACTGTCTTCACTGCCCGTGATCTGAGAACGTGCTGCCTGAGCATGTGCTGGGCCTGCCAGGACTCCCATCAGTAGTTAGACAGTGGCCTCAGGAGGAGAGTGCAGCCCTGCATTTATGCCACACCACTCCATTCATTGCCATTGTGGATGACCACGTCAGGAAGACAGGATTGCCCAGGCAGTGGCAGCCCCACAAGGCCTGAGGTAAGTGTCGCTCAACACCAATGGCTTCCCCATCTCCTCCCTACCCCTAGTGGCTCCTGAGGTGATGTAGAAAAGATAGCAAGTCTGCTCTTGTAAGACCCTCTGGTGGGCCCCAAGGGTAGCCAAGTGGACAAAGGACCTTAGTCCTAGAAAGGGACAGCCACAAGCCAGGGTTCCTCGGGTCACTTAGTCGGTCAGAGAAATCAGGACATGGGGTACCCGGAAGTGTCAAAGACCCTTTGTCTCACTCTTGACTTCATCCATCCTGATTCACCCCCCTGGGTCCGATGATGCTCCACCCACTGTGTGTGTGTGGAGGCAAATCATGAAAGGCTTCTCCAAAAGTGGGCCTCCAACTTTGCCCTGTACACATCAGTGTCATGGACTCCTTGACTGTACGGTGAACTATGTTAGCAAATTACCACAAGGATGATCATAACGATCAATGACGCCAATGCTGCCCATTGGACTTGTGGTGAGGAAAGTCTCACAATTACACTCCATCCCCAAGAATGTGCTGGTCTTATGTGACTGAAAGGTCTGCTCCCATTCCACTTGTGCTCTATGGCAACTGAAAGATGTATGAAAGTATAGAGCTGGAATCCAACCGCTCACTCAGCTCATAGGTTGGTGGTGCCTCCTTGGGGGACATGGCCTTCTCATAAGACGGACCCTGAGAATCTCCTCTCTCTCCCCCTCCACCTTTCTGCTTGCTAGAACTCTGCCACAGACCCTGAGAGCTACTGGAGCCCAGCTATATTTCCACTGATCTTGGATCCACATGGCCCTGCACGCACCAGCCTGTGATCTTCCTGCATTCTGCATCATTGCATGTGGCTCTGTGAGTCTGAAGAGGGACTTATGGACTAGTGTAAAGCTGATGAACTTGAATTGGACTGGGCTAGGATACCTGATTGATATGTAATTACTTCAATACATGAAGCTCTTGTGTGTGTGTGTGTGTGTGTGTGTGTGTGTGTGTGACTTAATTGATCCTGATCCATCTCTGGGCTCCGTAATGCTCCATCCACTGTGTAGATGGAGGCAAGTTATGAAAGGCTTCCCCCTGTCCACTAGAGCCAGTGCCCCTGTCTCTTCTCCCAAAGTAAGCCTCCTAGTTTTCCCTGTACATGTAAATGTTATGGCTTCTTTGACTGTACGGTGAAATATGACAGCAACTTACCACAAGGATTTGTTTGGGGGTAGTCAACCCAACCTAACACATTGCTCCTCATGAAAAAAGCACATTGCTCCTCATGAAACTGTGCAAAACCCACATTCTAAAGATGCCCATGATGAGGTAAGCAAAGCTCAGACAAGAAATTCACACCAGTCCTCACTCATCAGCAGGCACCAAGAGGCAGGACAAAGATCCACATCATTTAGATGGAGGGGCATCTCTTTCTGTTTCTTTCCCTCCCTTTTACTTTCTCTCTATAGGTGTCTCTATCATCTCTTTGTCTCCCTATCTCTGTCCTGTTTATTTGTCTATCTCTCTTTGTCACCTTCTGTCTTTCTAGCTATGCCTCCCTTTGTATCTCTTTCCACACATATCTCTCTGTCTTTCTGTTTCTCCATCTCTCTGTCATTGTCTTTCTCCAACTGTGTCTCTCTCTACTTCTATAGCTCTGTCTCTCTGCCTCTCCATCTTTCTGTGTGTCTCTCTGTGTCCTCCCAGTTTCATAGTCCACCCAGACGAGGCTTCTTCAGGCATCGATGCTGCAGTGGCCACCAGCAAAGCGTCCACCTCTCTTATCATCATCATCATCATGGCAGAGTGGCTCAGCTCCCTTCATCCGGGTCCTTGATCACATGTCCAGGTTGCCAATGCCGCATGCAGGCTCCACTTTTAGAATGTTGGATGTCTTGACTCATAGAACCTGCAGCAGAGCTCCTATGGAGAAGAGGGTTAGCAAACACCAGGAGCAATCATTGGTACAGAATAATGACAATCCCTATGACTGAAATTGCTCCAGGCTCAGACGGGAATTCAAATAAATAGAAATTGAACAAGACAAGCTTAAAAATGAATGGGTAGTTAAAGAAATAAAGAATTCAAATTCCTGAGAACAAGTGAGAATGAAAATACAACATAAAAAACCTTTTGGGAGAGCCCCGGAGTCAGAGCCGGTTCCTGTTCCATCTAAGCGGTCGCCCGTCGCCTCGTTCTCTTCCAACATGACAGATGCCGCTGTGTCATTCGCCAAGGACTTCTTGGCAGGTGGAGTGGCCGCGGCCATCTCCAAGACGGCGGTAGCGCCCATCGAACGGGTCAAGCTCCTGCTGCAGGTGCAGCACACCAGCAAGCAAATCACCGCAGATAAGCAGTACAAGGGCATCATCGATTGTGTGGTTCGTATCCCCAAGGAGCAGGGAGTCCTGTCTTTCTGGCATGGTAACCTGGCCAATGTCATCCGATACTTCCCCACCCAGGCTCTCAACTTTGCCTTCAAAGATAAATACAAGCAGATCTTCCTGGGTGGTGTGGACAAGAGGACCCAGTTATGGCGCTACTTTGCAGGGAACCTGGCATCGGGCGGTGCTTCGGGGGCCACATCTTTGTGCTTTGTGTACCCTCTTGATTTTGCCCGTACTCGTCTAGCAGCTGATGTGGGCAAAGCCGGCGCCGAACGGGAGTTCAAAGGCCTCGGTGACTGCTTGGTTAAAATCACCAAGTCTGATGGGATTAGGGGCCTGTACCAGGGGTTCAACATGTGTGTGCAGGGAATTATCATCTACCCGGCTGCCTACTTCGGCATCTATGACACCGCAAAGGGAATGCTTCCGGATCCCAAGAACACCCACATCTTCGTCAGCTGGATGATTGCACAGTCCGTCACAGCCGTGGCTGGGTTGACTTCCTACCCATTTGACACCGTTCGTCGCCGAATGATGATGCAGTTGGGGCGCAAAGGAACTGATATCATGTACACCGGCACGCTGGACTGCTGGAGGAAGATCGCTCGGGATGAAGGGAGCAAAGCGTTCTTCAAGGGCGCCTGGTCCAATGTGCTCAGAGGCATGGGTGGTGCCTTTGTGTTGGTCTTGTACGATGAAATCAAGAAGTACACATAAGTTATTTCCTAGTGGGTTTCCCCCATGAATGGGCATGTTGTATTATATAACATATCTCAAGCATTCTTGGCAGACGGTTGGCTGTCTAGATCAATGGCAACTACCTACTGGTTGAAAATGGGAAGCAATAATATTCATCTGACCAGTTTTCTCTTAAAGCCATTTCCACGATGATCATGATGATGATGGGACTCAATTCTATTTTTCATTTCAGTCACTCCTAATGAATAAACAAATTTGAAGAAATAAAAAGTATCTGAAACACACACACACACACACAATAAATAAATAAATAACCTTTTGGAAACAGTAAATCAGTATGCAGAGGGCAATTTAGTAATAAAACCTAACATAAAAACAATGGTGTGGGGGGAGAGTGGGGAGGGAGGGGAAAAAAGAGGACATGATGCAAAGGGCTTAAGTGGAGTGCAAATGCTTCAAAAATGATGAGGGCAAAGAATATACGGATGTGCTTTATACATTTGATGTATGTATATGGATGGATTGTGAGCAGAGTTGTATGAGCCCCTAATAAAATGTTAAAACAAAACAACAACAAAAACAATGTTGGATGGAGCATTTTGGGTAAAGTGGCTCAGACCCCTGAGAGCCAAGCCATGTTGTCCTGGAACACTAGGAGAATGTGCCCAGTTCTGTGGGACAAGAACATGAAGAGCATGAAGAGGGAGCCCCTGATCTGAACTGGAGACTTGGAGTCAGGGATATAGAGCGGGACGGCCTCCAGTTTTGTGTAGAGATGAAATTACTACTTCAGACCTTTTCTTTAAAAAATTAAAAACAAACCAATTCATAAGAAAATGCTCCAGCCAGGTCAAATTTCAGAAAACTTCTATACATGACCCCAATTCCTCCAGAGTATAAATAACAGAAAAACAAGGAAAGCAAAGACCATTACAAGCCAACTGCCCAAGCAAGAAAAAGTTATTTTACCAGACCTCTAACCTGCCAGGAAGCCCTGGTGGCATAATGTTTACATGCCGGGCTGCTAACCGGAAGGTCAGCGGTTCAAAATCAGTGGTCTTTCCTCAGGAGAAAGACGGGCTTTCTGCTCTTATAAGGTATTACAGTCTCTGAAACTCACAGGGCAGTTCTACCCTGTCACTGACAATGAGTTTGGGTTGGCTTTTTGTCACCTACCAGCAGAGGGCGCGATGGTATCAGGAATACAAGGAAAGGCAAGGCAAGGCAGAGATCAAACAGTGGGTCAGGTGAGTTAGTCACTGCTGTGTAAGTAGCTGTGGTCCAGATCAATGCCAAGGGAAGGTAAACAATGAGGAGAAGACCCAGGAGAATGGGGTCTTTCAGACAAATCTGGGGCGTGGAGTAATCTGATCAGGTCTCTGGGAGCTGGAAGAGCCATTCGTTCCTGACGTCTCCTTTCCATTCACTCTCATGGATCACATTCTCTTCTAAGCAGGAGGATTGTGTTGGGGGTGGGGGTGGCACAGACCCTTGAGGAGAGGGAGAAATAAATGCCCCTTGCACAAACAGCTTCTGTAACACAATGCTCAGCTGTGAATCTGCAGGGAAGGCAGTGTTTTGAGTGTGGAGGGAGTTCAGTGTCCCTCCGCCTCCCCTCTGCAGTCCCAGAGCAGCCTCAAACACTAGCTGCACAGAGCTGAACTCTGCTTAGTCCACAGCTGCCCGGTTCCCAAGTCCAGAGGACTGGGGGCAGGGTAAGGACACTTCTGGGGATTTGCTTGGAAGGAAAGAGAAGAAAGTAGATGTCAGTTTGCAGAGGGCCCGACACAGAAATCCTGCATCCTAGGCAGAGCCAGCATCCTGGGAAACCCTACAGATAGCTGGGCCCAGCCATCGTCTGCAGTATTCTCCCGGGTGACTTCTGAAGTTCCTTTCAAAGGTTCAGTTCTTTGGCTATTTTAGAGGCAACCATTTTTAGGTCTGTGAGTGTACCAGGTTGAACTGCATTGAGAAATTGCCATGGCAGTTTGCTTACCTTCCAAACCAAACTCACTGCCATCGAGTCAATGCTGACTCATAGCAACCCTACAGAGTAAAGTAAAACCATCCCTGAGGCTCCTGAGCTTATAATCATGGGAGTGGTGTGTGAGTCTGGGTAAACTAGAGAGACAAAGTCATAGACACTCATATGTGTGCAAGAGAGAATTCTATCTCAAAGAGCAATGCTACATGAAGAAAACATCCCAGCCAAGTCCAGAATCAGTCCATAAGTCTGATATTACCCCAAAAAACGATACTAGTCCATAAATCCCTCTTTAGACTCACACAGTCATGCAATGACACCAAATGCAGGAAGACCACAGGCCAGTGGGTGGAAAGACTTGTGGATCCAGTGGCGGTGTAAGCATCTCAGTGCTGGTGCGGGTCTCCACATGGCTCCTCCAGCTCGAGGGCTCTGGCTCTATCAGTGTAGCTCCATGTGGCTTGTCAACAGGAATAACTCCCAGATTGTGGGAAGCCGCAGCTCTCGCCGCCATTACAAGATGGCGCTGGGCAGTCAGGGCGGTGGCCCAGTTAAGTGGTAAACAACCACTTAGCGCGTGCGCGCTGCTGAGATGACGTAGTCATAACTCCACCCTGGAGTATGCAAAATAGGGTTCTGGTGAACGCACCAATCAATGCACAGCATGTCCACAGACACACCAATCAATGCACAGCTCGTCCCCATAGAGCGCATATAAGCAGCAGCAGTTTGGGGCTTCGGGGTCTTTTTTCCGCATCTGCAAATCGAACCCACAATAAAACGCCTGTGGAAGAATCCTGTTGTGGCGCGTCTTTTCTTGCTGGCGAGACCTGGCGCGCAACACCAGATTCTCTCTGTGTTCTGCCTCCAAATGAGATCATCAAACTGCGACCTGATTGACAGGCTAAGCTCCACCCTTTCACGTTGACAGATAATGAAATTGCCACAAGTAGAAAGCCTAGTCTTTCTCAGGTGGTCCTGCTGGCAGTTTCACATGCTGACTTTGGGTTTAGCAGTCTGAGGCCTAACTAAGCGCACTACCAGGCTCAGTCCTGTCATGCATGCATAGCAGCTAGGATTGGGTGCTGATCTTCAGCCTCGGGTGAATGTTAGTGGCTACATCTCATAGGTTAGCCTCTCAGGGATGGTGTGGGTATCTCCGTTCGGCACTACACTCAAGATCATTGAGGTTCCTTCTGGCACACCTGGAGACAGATTTTTTTTTAACAGTTGAAGAACCTCCCAGTGGGCCCTGTTATTCCTGGGTATTTCCAGAGGACGACTGGCGTCACAGAATAGAGAAACCTCTGCTGCCAGATAGATATCTATCCAGGTGCCCAGCCTGGATAGAGTTTCTGAGAACACACCCTGAGATATAGTGGTTCGGCTGGTGTTCCCTCTGCCAGTGAAGCTGATGTGGTGGGCCTAAGAGGAAGTTGTGGAGGCATGTCGAATTGCTGGGCTGGGATCCTGCACCTGACAAATACTAGATACTCTCTGTAGTCCAGAGGCCAGAGATCAGGCGGGCTGCACTGAGGCCGACTTGGATCGACTTGTAGGAAATAAGCTCTGGTGAGGCTGAAGCAGAGGAGAATCCCTGGAGGCCTTGCTCTCACGGTTATGTACTGCATTCATTGTTCTAGACGGTGAACTGGATGTTTCTGGGCTCCAAAAGCAGGCCATTCTTGCTCTGATTTGCACTTGCTGTTGGCAGGGCTGCTCTTCTCTAGGCTGGGCAGTGAGATGGCAGTTTGAATGTTGGTCCTCCAGTGAGTCCCAGTTCTCTTCTCATTTGTAAGCAGGTGACTGACTCCACGTGGCCCATGTTCAATCATAGATCTTTCCTAAGTGGCTTTAAAGCACAACACTTGAGGAGATTGAGGAGGAGACATATCTTCAGCAGTTTCCAGGCCCCATGAACAAGTCGACTGGAACATGGTGTTTTTCATTCAATATATGCTACTGCAGCTACTTGAAGTTCTAGCCATCAACGGTAGTGTCTATTGATTGATCCTTGTGCTCCACATAGCCACTGTGGTTTCCTTGTCCTTTTGGCTGTGGAAGAGTTCTGAGGAAGAATAATGGGTGCTCCTACAAAATATATCCAATGTTTTGTCACGTGAATGCCAGAAACGTGTCCAAAAGCAGGTGTTCTGCACTGAACCCTCTCTTCGCCCTAACCTTCTAGTGCTGGTACTGCAACGCACGCACTTGCCCAATTAGGCTTGGGTCACTTTTCCCCTCACAGTTCCATGAGCCTTTGGCAATAGCCCCAATCTCATTTTGTGAGTTAATATCACCAGCTTGTTTAGAAACCCTTTCTAAAATGGGTTGTCGGTGGTGCTGCCTTAGGAAGAATGTCACTGCCTTTGACTACTGTGCAAGGGTGCAGCATGTTTCATCTGATACAGGACCCGCTGCTTACTAATGAATAATCACCAAACCCACCTAAACCCACTGCCATTGAGGCAATATTGACTTATAAGGACCCTAACTATATAGTTTTCCTGAGCTAGCATGTCTTTGTGGGTGCGGACGGCCTATTCTTTCTGCCACAGGGTAGATGGTGGGCTTGAATCCCTGACCTTGATCACCTATGGTATGAAAGGATGCGAACACACTGAAATCTGTAGACAAGGTTTCAGCAGTTCTAGAAGAATAGACAATGTGTGTGTGCTGTTTATCCTGCAAATGTGAGGTGTCTTTTCTCCGTGAAAAATCAAATAACTCCTAAAATTCACTGCCATCAAGTCGATGCCGACTCATCGAGACTCCGGGGCAAGCTAGAACTGCCCCTGTGAGTTTTGGAGGCTGTAATTCTGTAAGGGAGTAGAAAGCCTAGTCTTTCTCCCCTCGCAGAAGATGGTAGTTTGGAATTGCTGACCTTGCAGATAGCAACGCATCATGTAAACACTACGCAACAGAGCTCCCTAAATATCAAGGAGAATGCATCCCAAATAGAGAGGCTAAGATGATGTGCGTGCTGTGATGTGGCGGGCGTTCATCCACCTAACACACCACTCACCAGGTCGTGATGCATGTGGCGATGAGGCGCCCCTTTTACAAGAGCAAGTTCAGTCTTAGCTCCCTCTAGGGCTGGGCCTTCTCCGCCGGGCCCGCTCTCGGGGCTCGGCCTTCTCTGCTGGGTCCGACACCGCCCCCAAAGCCCCGCAGGAAAGGGTCCTTTCCGGTGACGTCATTTCCGCCCAGCGACCGAGCCTAGTGAGCCTCGGCTTGGTGCTTTCGACCCCGCACGCCGCCTCCTCTGCGAGCGCGGCGTCCGGCAGACGTTCTCGTGCCCGCACTGCGTCCGCCGCGCCGTTGATCGCCGTGACCCCCTGGGACGTTTCCCGCTAAATCCGCCCCGGGCCGGTCGCGGGCCTCTGCCTCAGGCCTGGGCACCCCTTGTCCCGCTTGGCCTGCTTAGAGCCCCTCCCAGGCCGTCCTCCTCGTCCCGGAAAGGCCCTGCCAGGGGCGGGTCCTGGCCTGGAGTCCGCTCCGTGGGTGTGGGGTCTCCGCCATGAGAAGACCCGGCCCCAGACTGGCCTTTCCTGGAAGGGGAGGCCAGTCCCGCGGTCGTCAGTCGCCCTACTGACCACCGAGACCCGGACCGCATGTGCGAGCTTGTGCTCCCGCGGTTTGTCTACCGAACGCTGCAGACCCTGGGCTGTGGCTTGCCCACTCGGGATGCAGCACCCCACTTTAGGGCTTCTGCCCTGTAAACCTCATCCCAGAGATCGATGTCACGACTCACCCAGGTTCCTTTAACACCCCCAGGTCTATCTCGGCTCTTAGGGCAGCGTTGGCCCAGAGCTCCTCTGGTGCTGGTAGCAGCATTGGGCTGCTAACCGCCAAGTGTGCAGTTCGAAACCAGCTTGTGGGCAGACGGGTCTTTCTAGGGTTGTAAAGAGTTACAGTCTCCTAAACTCATAGACAGAGGTCTGTCTTGTGCTATAGGGGTGCTATGAGTTGACATCACCTGGACGGCAGTGAGATTGGGTCTTGGTTTTGAATTTTAGTGGATTATTTTGGGGGAGTTTCCCACCATGTTGATTTTGTTTGTTAATTTTCTTGTCCTGTTCTGTACTAATATTTTTTTTGTGACACAAGTCCTAAAGAATACCATATTTTCTTGTTTTCACTCATTTTATTCTTTCTAGTGATAAGGACTTTAAATTGGTCATGTGTCAGTTATCACATGGAGTACAGAAGCTCTTCGTGGAACTGAATTGTAACTACACGTATAAAGTAGTATCTCTTTCCTTCTGGTATAGCTAACTTAACCATAATTTTTGTCTACATGTGTTTGATTTCACTGTGCATGTACTTTGACCTGTTTCCCCCACTAGATTCTGTCACAGCTTTATTTTTAATAGAAGATAGCACAATATCCAGTAATAGAATTGTTCGAAATGGGGTAAGATATCTTACTTGGACTTAACTGAGGGTCTCCTTAAGAATCATTGCATGGTGGTATTTCCATGTTTCAGAGATGTACCCACCAAGGGTTGTTGATAAAGGCTCAGTTGATGTTCACAGAATTCTTGTTGCCAGCTGCACTCTAGTCCATTCTGTTAGCGATGCCCTTTGACCTTAGGGACTCCCTGCTGGGTTTCCAGGCTGTCATCTGTATGTGAAGAAGTTCCCAGGTCTTGAGCGCCAGGTGTAGCAGCCGATTGTTGAACCCCCGCACCAGTACGCCTCCTTAGTCATTTAGATATTCCTAAGCTGTAGTATGTTTAGATTTCTTCATGATGGACATGGTGATTTTCGCTGAGAATTCTTTTTATCGTTGAATTTCATCATAATTTTATGTGTGTTCATAGGCACGATTATGCTATCATTCCTTTTTTTGGTGGCCATGGAATTAATTCCAGTAGAATAGAACTGTCCCATAGGGTTTAATGCACTGTACTCTTAATGGAAGCAGGCGCCAGGCCTTTTCTTCCACAGTAAGGCTGGCTGAGTGGAAACTGCCAGTAGGAAAAGTACATTCCACTTAGGAACCTTCATTTCCCCTGCTCCAAACAAACTCCCATGCCATCAAGTTGATTCTGAATCAGCATTCCTATGTAGAGTTTCTGAGCTTGTCAATCTGCATGGGAGCAGCCAACCTCATCTTTCCCTCACTGAACTGCCAGTGCATTTGATCTGCCAATCCTGAGGTCAGCAGCCAACGTACAGGACTCTAATCTCCTTGGAGTAAACCATACCAAACCTGCCCACTGCCATCAGATCCACTCCAACTCCTGGAGACTGCGTGTATGTCAGCATTCAGCCATGCTGCATACCTCGACGATGAGTCAAACTGACATGTGAATGGAACCGTACATTTTTAAAACATTCTGAAACAACATACCACATGTACCCGAGTATAAACCGAGTTTTTCCGCCCATTTTTTATGCTGAACAAGCCCCCCAGTTTTTTGTGGTAAAATTAGGTGTTTGGACTTATACTCGACTATATATGGTAATTATGTGCTATCAACATATACATGAAACTCTGATTCTATATATAAAATTTATAATATTTAACATCATACAACATTTGAGATATTGGGTTTGATAAGGGTCGCTTGATCAGTCAGTTTGTTAGTCTCCACTGAATTGTTTGTCTTTACATTTGATGTTTACTTCCTAAGAACTTTGTGACTTTGTTTACATTTATTTTTTATTTTTTTTAACCTTTTATTTTTATTTATTTATTTTTTCTTTTAAAAATTTATTGGGGCTGATACAATTCTTTTCACAGTTCATACATATACATACATCAATTGTATAAAGCACATCTGTACAGTCTTTGCCCTAATCATTTTTTTCTTTTCTTCTTTTACATTTTATTAGGGACTCAAACAACTCTTACCACAATCCATACATATACATACATCAATTGTATACAGCACATCCATACATTCCCTGCCCCAATCATTCTCAAGGCATTTGCTCTCCACTTAAGCCCCTTGCATCAGGTCCTCTTTCCCGCCCCCTCCCTCCCCATTCCCCCCTCCCTCATATGCCCTTGGTAATTTATACATCGTTATTTTGTCATATCTTGCCCTATCCGGAGTCTCCCTTCCCCCCTTCTCTGCTGTCCCTCTCCCAGGGAAGAGGTCACATGTGGATCCTTGTAATCAGTTCCCCCTTTCCAACCCACTCACCCTCCACTCTCCCAGCATCGTCCCTCACACCCTTGGTCCTGAAGGTATCATCCACCCTGGATTCCCTGTACCTCCAACCCTCATATGTACTAGTGTACAGCCTCTGTCCTATCCAGCCCTGCAAGGTAGAATTCGGATCATGGTAGTTGGGGGGAGGAAGCATCCAGGATCTGGGGGAAAGCTGTGTTCTTCATCGATACTACCTCACACCCTAATTAACCCATCTCCTCTCCTAAACCCCTCTATGAGGGGATCTCCATTGGCCGACACTTGGGCCTTGGGTCTCCACTCTGCACTTCCCCCTTCATTTAATATGATATATATATACATATACATATTTATTACTGAGGTAATACTTTCATGAATGAAACTAATTTACTGGGATTGTCAATTTACAGTCATAGCAAATTGACATGTATCCATAGAGATAGGTATATTAAACAATTCCGAGATTGGAAAGCTTAGAAAAAAATGAATGTGGATATATATTTGTCTCAAAAAATCATATATATATTTGGATCAAAATCGGCATAACTGGTAGGAGGCAAATGTAAATGGTTTCTATAATTTTCATTGAAATTGAAATGCATCAAAATGACATGTTCCATAAACCTGTTAAATTGGTCAGTAGTCACTAAGCACATGGGATAAAGTATACTTCCCTCTCCAGGTTAAATGTTGAGCCCCAGCTCTGCTTTCCCTCTATAACTCGCCCCTTCCTGCCACTCCCATGAATTGCTTAGCCTTTGAGAATGTTCTCTCCTGCGGCCTGTGCATATGAAATGCATTTCTTCATTTTTGGTGTCAAATGTGTAAGTGCATCTTTATAACCCACACCTAATTTTATGGTTTCCTCCTGCAGTGGGCTCTCATTTACCTGGCATATTTGTCTTATAGTAGCACAAGTTCCAACTCTGATTGTATGGTTTGTCTTTCTGTCATGAGCAGCTTCCACTGTTTGTAAACTAGTATGAACAGTCTGTGTGGATGAGGGGGCTGCCATGGGCCAGAAAGGCAGGCCTCTCTAGCTTTTAGAGGTGATCTTCCAGGAGCCAGTCTAAAGGCCAGAATTCAGTTGTTTTCATTTGCCTTTAGATCCATTCTAACTCATTGTAGTCACATGTATTCTGGAGAATTTGTTATCTTAGGAATTTCAAAGTTAATGTCTTCTGCAGGGTCCTTGTAGATATGAACTGCCAA
The DNA here is from genome assembly GCF_050624435.1 of Tenrec ecaudatus. Lineage (NCBI taxonomy): Eukaryota > Metazoa > Chordata > Mammalia > Afrosoricida > Tenrecidae > Tenrec > Tenrec ecaudatus. The sequence goes on from NC_134542.1 coordinate 125,076,127, forward strand.
GCTTTTGGTTTAGTCCTCAAGCATTGAATCCTGAGCAGCCACCGTCATGTCTTTGGATGGGATAAGGCGTCTTCCTACAGAAATGCACTTTTAAGTATGTCCATTGCACTGTGACCTTGATTATATACTGCTGTAAACAGCAGTGGAGTTGCACATCTCCAACCTGTCCTGGCTTCCCTTTTGCCACTAGGCAGTGGTTAGACGGCCTCCGTGTCCCGTCCTTCTTTATCTATTGTAATATCAACCTTTCCTCCCTCAGCAGTCTACTTCTATGCTAAGTTCAATAGTTTGTTCCAAGGGCCACATAGAACTCAACAATTCTTAGGGTTATGGGGTTTTATTAGAGAAGTTAATAGATTACCACAAGTCAGGATCAGCAAGCATTGAGGATAAAACCATTTATCCCCGCAACCAGCAGCCACATTATCTCTCTCTGGTCCTATCTTTTAGCCATGTGGTCCTTGGCCTTTGTCTCCATGGGCCAGGAAGCCAGCCCACCTCTCAGTCTGTGGCACAGTTCCAAGGTCTTGAGCCGGATGAGAAGAAGGTACCACATAGTTTTGGTTTTGCTCCTCTGTGCCAGCCTCCTATACATCTGGCCTTGGCAGCCTCTGCCACTTACAAACTCCTATATACTGAGGAATGGCTTTGATGGATGTGTGGTATACCTGTTTGAAGACCATAAACCACTGTAAATTAATGATGATGTTTTAAGTCACACCCTTCACTAAAGTAATCTTAAAGACACACCCAAGAAAACAGGATGTGGGTTGGTTCATACCCTCTACTAAGGTTAGGGCTTATCCCCACTTCTCTTGTGTAACAAAGAACTCCCTCCAAAATGGGATCACAGCCACCCGCAGAGAATGCACAATGATATGACATCACTTTAGGAATTTTAGCTCAAAACCTCACTGCCATTCACTTGATATCAACTCATAGAGACCCCTGTAGGACAGGGTCAAACCACCCCTGTGAGTTTCCCAGAGTAGAAGACCTGTCTTTATCCCAAGAGCAATTGATGGTTCGTAACTGTTGACCTTGAGGCTAGCAACCCAATGGATCACCACTGTACCGGCAGAACTGTAGAATTATGCTTAGAATGGCCATAATAAATGATTATATATCATATGCTACCACTTGTAATGGCTGATTGCTGGCCAATTTTCTTTAGTTTAATTAATATTTCTTTCCATCTTATTTTAATGCTTCTTTTGGTTATAAAATCCTTCAATATGACAACTTAAGTCTTGAATTTAATTCTTACCTTTGGGTTTTCTAACTACAGGTCTTTGCACATTTCACTTTAGTCTTCTCAAATGGCTTTTTGAAAATTTTCTGTTCAGCTTGTGTACTTCGTCAGTTCTTTTATTTGCTTTAGCGATTCTACTTTCAAGACTGTTTCAGGGTTTTCTAGCACCTACATCCTCCTCTCCCTTATGTTTTAAATTTAATTGTTTTATTACTTCATGTATGATATTTTTGATATCATCCTTTTTGTTTGGTCAAGTTAGGTGCAACAGAGCTATTTTTGAGATGGCCTGTAAATGTGTGGCTTTTTTGGACTTGTTTTGGACTTGTTTTAATTATCCTTATCTTCAACCTAATTTTCATTGCACAATTTTGGTCTATTTCACAGTCGGCCATTGACCTTGTTTTGACTAAATGTATGTGGTTCTACATTGTCTTTTCACAGAGAAATCCCAGAGGTCTAGGCAATTTGATTTGTGTAGATTTCACATCTAAAGTTGCCATTTGAAAAAAATATTTTCTTTGAAGTAGTCTTTGGTCTTACAAGTTCTGTCATGCTTGTCCATCTTACTTTCTATCACCAAGTCTATATTTTCCAAATCCCAATCCTTTTGCATTTAATAGTTGCCTTCCAATCATCAGTAATTATCAATGCATTCAGACTGAAGGACGTGGTAGAATGTAACAATATTTTGTCACTAGAGTTAGTCATTAGTGAGTGAATTTGAATAGTGGTGGTATTAGCTGGTCTCCTTTACTAGGTGTGCAGGAGAGCCTGGCACATCCAGCACTGTACTTAACGAATGACCTTGATCTTTGTAACTATGTGTGCAGTAAATAGTAAGTCACAATAGTAAAGTACATATGATTGTTAATCATCTCATATGAATAAGGAATCCCAAATAAGATTTGATGCATTTGAATTTTGATGCTGGTGAAGAATATTGAAATATCATGGACTGGCAAAATACTGTTCAACTCTGTCTTGGAGAAGCATAGCCAGATTGCTCCTTAAAAGCAAGGATGTGAGACATCATTCACCTACTGTGAACGTGCTACTGGGAGGAAGTGGTCCCTTGAACAGGACAGCATGCTTGGTAAAGTAGAGGGACAATGAAAAAGAAAGAAGACCCTAAAGAGGGTTGGCACCATGGCTACAACTGTGGGCTAAAACATAACAATTGCGGACCTGGCGCCGCAGGGCCAGGTGGTGTTTTTGTTTTTTGGTCATACATAGGGTTTCTGTAAATCATGGCTGACTGGATGACACCCATCAATAACACTTATCCAAGTCAAATGACTATCCCAGTCCATTTCAGCTCACTAATGCCTAGAATACCAATACATTCGATTTCATTTTTGACAACTTCCAGATTTCTTAGAGTTATACTTCCTCTTCCACACTCTAAGTAGTAATAGATATGCTTCCCTTCCTATGGAGCCAAGCCCCCGCAGCAAATGAAGCGCCGGAAAGCTTTGCCACGTTGACTCTATTTTGAATGTGCCACTCCTCCACAGCTGTATTTTTAATGCCTTAAAACTGAAGGATTTGGGAGGGCCAGGTGGGCGGGCCAACCGGCAGGCAGTTCGGCAGGAGGCAGGTGCCCAGAGATGCGTCTGAGGCCCGCGTGGCCCTGGTGCCTTCCCAGGGCAGGGCTACCCAGCACGCGCTCCCCATGAAAAACCAGGGCGCACATGTCAGCCTGGGGAACGGCGAAGGTGTGCACCTGGACGAGGTCCGAGTCGGCAGCAGGTGTGGGAGCCATGCTTTGCAAGAGCGCCGAGGGGCTGCCGGAGGAGCTTTTCGAGTTGTCACACATCAAGACGGCCGTCAGCCTGGCCATCTGGACCTGATGCTGCGGGGCCTGCGCAAGGGCAACCTGTCCATCTGCTTCATCGTCACCAACCACGCTGACAAGGAGCGCTTCACCCCATGCTGCAAGGCGGCCACCGTGCTGCTCTACGAGGAGGCCACCACGAGTGGCAGCCCAAGCCCGGCACCTGTCCTCGACCAGCGGCTCCCAGCCCACCTCGGTGCTGGGTGTAGGCGGCCTGCGCCTCAGCTCCGGCTGCTCCGTCGGAGAGTCCCAGCCGTCCGACCGCAGAGCTGCCCAGCAATGTCACCAAATCAAAGGGAAGCCACGTGTCATCCAGACAGCCAGCTTTCCCCATCCAGATCCTGCCCTACCTCTACCTCGGTTGTGCCAAGGACTCCACCAACCTGGACGTGCTGGGCAAGTACGGCATCAAGTGCATCCTCAACGTCACACCCAACCTGCCCAATGGCTTCATGCAGATTCCCATCTCCGACCACTGGAGCCAGACTTCTCCCAGTTCTTCCCCGAGGCCATCAGCTTCATTGACAAGGCCTGCTCCAAGAAGTTCGGGATCCTGGTGCACTGTCTGGCCGGCATCAGCCGGTAGGTGACAGTGACCATGGCCTACCTGATGCAGAAGATGAACCTCTCGCTGAACGACGCATACGATTTCGTCAAGAGGAAGAAGTCCAACATCTCGCCCACCTTCAATTTCATGGGGCAAGCTGGACTTCGAGCTGACGCTAGCGCTGAGCAACCCGTACGCCAGCCACATGCCCGGCGGGCAGCTCTACTTCTCCACGCGCACCAGCCACCACCTCTTCCCGCTCAACAGGCTGGATTCCACGGGAAGCGCCCAGGCCGGGAGGGAAGCCCAGCCTGCTCTCTATGGCCGGGCCCACCTGGCCGTTTTTAAAAGACACCCACGGACCCGAGTTTACTCTTCACCCAGCAGGTAAATCCAAGCACCGTGGAGCAGAGTGTTCGAGCCCTTCAGATTTACCTCCCTTCATCTTTTTAACAAAAAGTGTTATTTCCAGGCTACACCCAACAGTGGATAGTATAAACCAGTGTTTCATCCCTTGATCCTGAGAGAGAGAAAGAGAGAGAGAAACGTTCTCATATTGTTGTTCTCTATTTGAAAGAGTATAATTCCTGGTGATTTTCTGTTTGTCTTTCATGTAAAAGACAAAAACTACGTGCTGACCTTTTCTTGACCAAATGCGTTTTGCACGTATGTGAAACCCCCATTTCCACAGTGGGCCCTTCTTTTCTCAGAAGTAGCTACTATGTGATATTTTGTGTTTATGAAATATATTTAATGAGTATCATTTAGAGGGTAGTTAACCAGAATAACAAAGGTAGAAGGAAAGAAAATATCAAAATGGATGTCAGAAGACTGAAAGTTTCCCTCAGGCTAAGGCAAAAGAAAGAAAAGACAAAGTAAATGAACTGAACAGAAAATTTCAAAGGGCAGCTTAAGAAGACAAAATAAAATTATTATAATGGAGTGTGCAAAGGCCTAGAGTGAGAATCCAAAAAGGAAGAATACATATGCTCAGCATATCTAAAACAAGTAATTCCAGAAAAATTACAAACCTTGAGTTACAATATTGAAGATTCTATGAGCAAAATATTGAATGATAATAGGAAGCCCCAAAAGAAAATGGAAAAACTAGCATCACTGCACCAAAAAGAACTAGTTAACATTCAACCATTTCAAGAGGTATCAAAAGATGAAAAAACAGTGGTACTAAAGGAGGAAGTCCAAGCTGCACTGAAAACATTAGCAGAAACCAAGATTTCAGGAATTGATGGAATAACAACTGAAATGTGTTTGACTAAGCCAGTGATGTACTAGAAATACTTCCTGATCTATACCAGGAAATTCAGAAGACAGCTACTTGGCCAACTGACTGAGAAACCCATATTTGTACCTATTCTAAAGAAAGTTGCTACATAATGTGCATATTATAGAACAGTATCATTATTCTCACCTAGAAGTGAAGTTTTGCTGAAGATCATCAACAACATTTGCAACAGTATATTGACAGCTACACAAGATTCAAGCTGGATTCAGTAGAGGATGTGTAACAAGGGATATCATTGGTGATATCAGATGCATCTTGGCTGAAAGGAGAGAATAACAGAAAATATTTATTTGAGCCTATTGACTATCTCTCCCAATATGATTGCGCCTACTGAACCCATGAATAACTGTCGGGGGTGGCTACCCCACAGGCCACAGTACTCCATCCATCTGGGGGATCTTCTGCAGGTCACTTCGTATTCTCAGACACAAAGCTTGTTGTGGCATCACTTGAGGACTCCAGCATCAGGGTTGCTTCCGCATTAAACAGAGACCTTCAGTTTGCCCGCTCATTATTGACTTCATTCTCTCCTTCTGCAGACACTTGGCTCATCCCCATAAGACCCAACGCTCTTCTATAAGACCGACACCATTCTGCGTGGCAGGATTTGCCATCTGGAGTTCATCAAACCAGAGTGTGAAATGAAGGATTTCTGCAAAGAGTTGAGCAAGAGCCTGCTCTCTGGGTGTTTGTCGGGGCTCCCACTAGAACTCGTAATGCTGCTTCTAACCTCTGAGAAATTAATAAAATGTCTTTAATTTGCCTGCTAGTGGGACCACTGCATTCCATGTCTTCTCCTGCAACTTCTCCTCCGCTGGATGCTGGGTCGCCTCTCAAACTGCGTGGTCAGCTCTTCTAGAAAAGATACCTTTTGTATCTTTTAATACTACATTCACCTGATTCTAAATTTCCTTCTCAGACTCTGTAGGCTGAGCATTTTCTAAATTAAGGGGAAATTTTGACCCCTGCTCAAGGTTTGTGCATGACAAACGTTTAAGAAGATTCCCCATGTTAAAATACCTTCAACCAGTGCTGGCTGGTGATTCGGTCCTTGTCCCTCTACCTTTGTCTCTGCTTTTGTGATAAATATTTCAGCTATTTTAAAGGTCTCTGTCTGGCCTTGATCCTGGGGCCTCATGTCTCCCTCCACACGTGGGAACCTCAAGTGTTTGGATGTTCGGTGAGTTTACTCCGTGGGTTGCTGCTGCCTTAGGGTGCACCACTCCACTGCTCACTGGCCCTGGGCTCTGTGAGGGTGTACCTGTTGGCCGGACCTTTGTAGGAGTACATCCCGGACCCCCAGCTTCCTAAAGGGCAGCTCTTTCCAGTCTTTGAAAGTGACCTTTTGCTTTATTTGTATATAGTGTTCTTGAGGGCCCCCCACAGCATCAGGTCTTCTATCCGTGTTCAATGATTCAAATCTGTTCTTCAGATTTTCTCAAAATTCGGGTGGGATATATTTAAAGTCATATGTTGATACCTTGGTGCCCACAGCCAGTGGTTAACACACACACACACACACACACACACACGACTATACTGTTGACCCCCAGTTGTGGGCTCCCTCACATGGTAGGTGTCCCAGGCACAGGGGCTCTAAGAGGATACACTTTTCATTTGGGACAGTGGCTGGGCACAGACCTCAGCAACCTGCCTAGCAGTTACCCCCTACCCCCAAATGGACCAGAAGTTCCATCCTGACACTGTTCCAGAGTGTGAGCGTGGCAGAGGAAGGGGGTCCCTGCATATTTGTCTGTGCAGGGCCTATCTCCCCATACTTCATCAATGAAAGGAGGGCCCCCAAGGCAGTCCCCCAGCAGCCCTGTGCCCATTTTGCCACGTGAAGCACTGTGGGTAATTCCCTACTCCACGATAGCTACACCAACCAAGTCTCCTACAGCAGCAACAAGTTCAAGGTCCAAGGGCTGGGATGGTGTCTTCATACATGTTTTTCATTTCAATAAGCTTTGAGTGCTATTGTATTTTTTGCTTTCTCTTGAAGTGATAATATTATGAAAACCTAAGATCCTCTGATCGTGGGTTTTATTATTTACAGTCGTTGGGTCACACACCAGACACTTCTATTTCTGATCGTCTGGCACCCTCTGATTTCTTCATCACACCTTGCCATAGTATCTGTTTTTTCCAGTGAACATTTCATGAAAGCAAATATTGAGCAGAACCGCATCAAAAGAACAAATTCCCCCCCGGTACCACACCCCATACTTAGGGTAAACAGAGGGGAAGAGAACAGAAGCTCAAATTGTGTTGGGCTACGGGTGAAGTTGGGTCTGTGCTTGCATCAACTCCTCAGACCAACAGTGTCTGGAGTGCTGTGTCTTTGGGGAAATTAATGATGTGCAATCACCTTATACTCCAGGGGAATGATTAACAATGTTGTACTTTTTTGTTTATATGGGGTTTGCGTTTCCTGCTTTGAGCATTTAATTTCTCTCTCTTTTTTTGTTTGTTTGTGCTAGTTTAGTTGGTCCTATGGGGGGTTGAATTTGTCATAAGACAACCGCCAAAGTAAAGTTCAGTCATGCATATTCCATGGACAAGCGTATGGGTTCTGGGCTCCTGCTTAACTGGAGCCCCAATCCAAGAACAGATAGTTCTGATAACATGGCCCTACCTGATACATACCTTCATGAAATGACAACTGAAGATAAGATTGCTACAGCAGAGTGTGGTGAAGAGAGCAGATGGTGCTCAGCTATCAACTGGAATAGTATCTGTGGTCTTGAAGGTTTGTATTCAAACAAGCTGTCATCTAAGTGAGGATTCAACTAAGTTCACCTTGAAGAAGCACACTAGCTTGTGTAATCCAAAGATGACAATAACAAAAGTCAAATATGACGAAGAAAAAGTGTCAGAGCTAAAATTATGAACACCAATTTCTCAAAGGCTGTGACACAGTGCAAGCCCCAAACCCATCTGCAAAGTGTCTAGCCAGATTAAGCTGTTGACAAATCCCCTCTAGCCACATACAAAGATCTGGAACAGTCTTACTATCAAACATAGACCATTGTAATCCTAATCATGCTGGAACCAGCTTGATATTTGGTCAGTGGACATCCCTCCAGGTCCAACTTGAATTTGCTCAAAGTGCTAGGGTTTCTTGCTTGTTCCACAAAAGTGTCTTCCCTGGCTTTTTAAATCTTGATGGTGGACATTTGTTTCTTACACATTGGTTGTATTTTTGTCTTTATATTGCTATTGTTTTATCCTCCCTACTTTATTTAATATTTGTTCTAGATTGTTTCTTTTGGGTTGACCAGTTTGTGAAGCACAGAACGAGTGGGTGCATAGAGATAACCACTGATGCAAGGGTTTTGTCAGAGCAAGCCAGCCTCCGGCAGCTGCAGGGTCCACAGGCACAATTGTACGGTTATAATATATAAAGGTTATAGCAAAGTCATAGAAGATAGGAGAGAATAAAATACGGGAGTCAGACTTCACTTGAGCAGAAAATAGAAGAGAATTTTGCGCATTAAATCTCACTGGTCCTCCTCAAAATACACTGTTGTTGAAGTTTAAAAAATGTTGTCTTTCCATACTACTTGCTAAGCACGTATCCATGGTCCATTAGGCTCTGGATGGTTTTCTCTGGATCATTGCTTGAATCTAGGCAATGGGATGATGTTGATTCTGCCCAGGGGCCCTTAGCATATTTTCTCCAACTCTTAAATCTCTCTAAGTCCTAAAGTGTGGTGCATTTATTTCTAAAAGCCTAGAAGCACCGGTCATTAAAAACACATGAATCAAAAGAAAAAAATCCACAAATGAATCAAGCCTCCACTTTTCATTTCCATCAGGGTTAACATCCTCCCTCTCTGTGAGGTGTGATTTATATTTGTGATACAGGACATGCCTTGCTCATGCGCTAGGCTTTGTGGGAACCCCACTGGATGAATTAGACTCTACCTCAAACACACCTGTAACCTGAGGACTTAAGACTGAAATTATATGATGTCTGAAGAAGCAGAAGACAGCTATAGCAAGAATATTGAACTGTCGGAAGGCAGACTAACAGTTACTACTACAATACCCTGCTTGCTCTATTAAGATCTGCATTACTCTGGCAGACCCGTGTCTGACATTGCCAGTGAACATTATGGTAAGTTTTGCCTGACCACCACTCCCATTGTTTGTGCAAATAGCATTCAGTCATATAAGGATTTATTCTGTACAAGTGAATATGCCAGGTATTGAGATATATAGTCAGTCTACATTTATTCACTCTCCCTCTCTCAATAGTTTTATTTTTAATTAGAACCACGGGCTAATCCATGACACTGAAAAGAGAAGGTCCTTGTGCTCCAGGAAGATGATCGATAAGATTCTCTACCATACTAAGTATGTCTATTCCAACGGTGCATCCTGGAACTGGGGATATAATGACAGGATGTGTTTGGGGTCCCACTGGACCCACTGTGAAAGGTATCTGAGGTAAAACTCTGTTAATAACTTGACATCTGTATGTCCCCACTCTGAGTGGTGGGCCTTCAAAATGTTTTGGGTCTCCTGGAATTAGTGTCAGTTCAGAGCCAGTGTCCAGTAATTCCCATAAAGTTTGATTATTGTCCTCCTCACCCCACCAACCTGAAATGAGCAATCACTCTTGTGAAGGGCCGCAGGTCCCTTTGGGGAAGGCTAGAAGAAAGGCTGACAGTATACACACCTTTGACAATGGCCCATCTTCAAAGGGCCCGGCCTTCTCCTCATTCAAGGGGCTGTGGGTCTGTAATCTGGCTCAAGTCTAGGAATTGTTTGAGGGGTCGTGACTCTCTATTATTGTGGTTTGAGTTGAACTGCTGTTCACCTGCTCTAGCATTCTTCTGCCTGTACAGAATACCTAAATAGTTAGTAGGGTTCCCATGTATTTTTCTCCTAGGGTCACCATAGCTAAGTAACCAATGCCTTAAGTCCACATGAAACAGGTTGCTTCGATTACTATGGAAAAATGGTTTGAAAAAAATTAGAATTCATACTACTCCAAATAAAATTCCAGAAGATAAATAAGATACAAGAATCTAAAAGAACGAGAGACTACTGCATGGTTTAAAATCAGGAAACAGTCCCTTCAGAATTGTATCTTTTAATTGTATTCTGATTTCCCTGCCAGTCAGTCATCCTGCATGTCTATCCAAGTAACGATTGCGGGATTGTGTATATGAGTATTTGTCTCTATTGCTTTTCACTCATGAAAATTTCCCAGATACTTTCCCTTGTCTCCTTCATTTGTCCCTAACCTTCCTCTTATTGTACATTTCTTTCCTTTTCATCCAAATTAATATTTGTTGACCCCAAATTCCATACCTTCCCCTCCCCCACTTCCATCCCTATTCCTGGTAACCATCAACGAATGTTTCTTCTAGTGTGAAAACCTGCCCTTGACTTTTAGTGTTGAGGGTTCAAATAAACGACAGCCAGTATAATGTCTTGAAATGTAGAAGAATTTTTATTCAGCTAGTTGGGCTACTAAGAAACTGAAAATATTTCCCCTCATAGCATCCCTGAGTGGGCTTCTCAGTTCATCTTTAAAGGCCAAAAAACTCATTTATCCCCTGCCTAGGATTAAAGCATACTTGAACTGCAGCAGAAGGTAAAAATAGTGGATTAACTGTAACTTTCAAAAAGAGCAAGCGGGAGAGAGGGAAGATGGAATCCAGGTAGATTTGCCCACCCAGAGCTCCTGCTGCCAGACCAGAAAAGAGGTAAGGAAAACAAGACTGGTAGGTTGACTCATAGCAACCCAGTAGGACAGAGTAGAACTGCCCTGGGAGTTTCCAAGACTGTAACCCTTTTAGGGTTAGGGAAAAAAGGATGAAAGAAAAAAAAAAGACTGTAATCCTTGATGGGAGTAGAATGCAGGGTGATGAGCAGTAAAGGAAAAAACATCTCCTCTACAAGACGTCAAAGGAGAGCAAAGCCAGCAAGCAGAGAGGATGCTGACTCCCATCAGCAAACAGGGAACCCAAATTCACTGCAATTGCTCTTAGCAACCCCCTGCCCCTCCCCCCCCCCGGTGGGTTTCTGAGACTGTTTAAGGGAGTAGAAAACCCAGTCTTTCTCATGTGGAGCTGCTGCTGGTTTCAAACTGCCCGCCATGCAGATTTCACCCAATGCATAACCACTACGCCACAAGGCTCCTAGGAGACAATCATTCCCATTGAAGTCAAGATTCCTGCCCTGGAAACATTCTTGACTCAGTAAAACATGAATGCCCAGACACGGAGATCTCTGAGGAATGCAGGCACCTCAGATGTTGAAAAGAGACCAGTACTTCCTACAGCCAACCTGTTGAGAACCTTATTTTTTTAAACAGCCATGTCTATATTTCTTTGTCCTGTACCTCAAGGACGACAGAATAAAGTTCTCTTTGTAAAGCCAAAAAAAGGAGGGGGGGGGGGAAACAAATCATGAGGCAGTCCCAGCAAAGAAAGTGGTCAACGGAAAATAGAAAAAAATCAAGAAAAGGGAAAGCAGAGAAAGAAATAATACAAAGCAAAAGCATGGCAAGAAAAGGAAAAGAAAAAGGAACGGGAAAACTGGGAAGTGCAAGGACCCAGAATGAGCCAGCGTCTTCTGCCTGCCAAGGAGCTCACAGGGTAGGGAGCAGGGTGAGCGAGGGGTAAGACTGTCTTCCCTTGGCCATTTGAGGTCAATGTCTGTCCTGGATGGCATTCTTGTCAGCGTATATGCTGTCTGGGGGACAAGGCTTCTAATTCAGACGTCATTTTTTTTCAGGCTGAGAGCGCAGTTAAGTTCATGGTGCTAGATTTTGGAAGGATTTGTGCTAGACCCATAAAGAAGTTGAGGATCCAATGGATAACTAAGGGATGATTTCTTGCCAGTCCAGGGGTACCAATGTACCCTGCACTAACAACCCGGCTGAGATGGAGTTCACTCACCTCCAGATTCCCAGATGGTTCACCTGGCGAGAGGTCCTGCAGGGCACAATCCGGACCTCATACAGAGCAGGCACACAACAGTTGTACAATAAATACCATTCATTACTTCTTAAAGAACACCATCATGGAGATTCGGAAATGTTGTCATCACAATCTTACAACCAGTTTGAAAATGACATTTATTCGTTAATTTTCAATTCATGTATTTCTGGTAAATGTAATACGATTTTACTCAGTTTTATTACTGCTATTTAATTATATATTAAATACATTGCTATTCTGTTATAATAATTCTAATTATATTGTGTATTTAAAAGTGATTTCACTGTCTACATGTATTCACTGTCTTTCAACATTGATTTAAAGTAAGTTTAACCTCCAATTATTTTCAGTTTCTTTTTTTTTGTTTTTTGATTTTTTTTCAGTTTCTTATATATATCAAATTAAATTTAATGCTATATGAAATGGATACACATTCAACTAATTTATTTTCTTTTATTTGTTTAAAGGCTTCACTTCCTGTGTTTATTATTTCATAGTATTTTACATAATTTATTTTAATAAATTTGATGTAAAACATTGTTCGACTTCAGTATTCAACTTAATAGAATATATAATTTTTACATAATCCTGTACCTTATATTTCTTTTAATTTTATTAGTTTAAGTTAATATTTATCTTAAACATTTTATTTTTCCTATTCCTCCACCTAGCGGTCACTTTCACTTTCTCTCTGGAGCTCTGTCGCTGCCATGGGACCGGAGCGACCTGTTGGTGCCAAGAACCCGGGAATTTATGATCATCTAAGGCACGAGCGGAGACCCCCACCAGGGAGGATTCAGAACCACACGGAATTATAGAGGTAAGTTCTGAGAGACATGAGCCTGAGCGATTGCTAGAGCTGCAAACTGTTGTATGCATTCTAATACTTTCACTTTCGGTTTCAACGGCGGACAGCCTGCTGCTTCTTATCTTGCAAATAAAACCGTGTGAACCTGTGTGTTAAATTCTTGTCTACATAAGTAGGGAATATGGGGAACGTAGCAATAAACACCATGGTTACAGCGCTTGATGCTTTATTAAGGAAGAGAGGATTAAAAATTTCAGAGCCGACGCTGCGTAAGTTTGTAACAAATGTGGATGAGATAGCACCGTGGTTTTTATCTACAGGTTCTCTGACCTTGGCGAGTTGGAACAAACTGGGCTGGGATGTAGACCGAGCTGCAAAAGAAGGGAAATTGAAACCGGGAACTAGACCCATCTGGAAGTTAATAAAAGCATGTATTGAGGATAAAGAGTGTAGACAGTCACTACAGCAGGGACAGCAGGCTTTGGAGGACGTTCAGGAAAGCATGTCAGAAACAGAACGGGGCGAGTCCAAAGAGGCTCGGGGCGAGTCCAAAGAGGCTTGGGGCGAGTCCAAGGAGACTCGGGAAAGGCATGCCCAAACAGAAGAAACTGCGCAGGTAAAATTAGGGGAGGAAGTTGATCAACAGAAGAAGAACCGTACCCGCCATTCGGAGCCTTTATATCCGTGGTGAGAACTAGACCGTGCCCGCCATTCGGAGTCTTTAAATCCGTGGCGAGAACTAGAACTCTTGGAAATATCAGAGGAGGAGGAGGAGCAGTTAGAGGAGATAGCTGCTCGCTATGAGGAAAGTCGGCATGATGCACTAAAAGCGGCCGAAAGAGGGCGGTATAGTGCTATGCGGAAGTCAGCTGTGAGCCCATCAGCACCACCTCCTTATAAGGAAGAAAAGCAAAAAGGGTGTGGCTATTCCTTTTGCCCACCCAATATCCGTAGAGAAATTCAACAAATATATCCAGTATTTGAGGATCAGAATAACGCTCGTTATCATACACCCGTAGAACACAAGCAAGTAAAGGACTTAGCTGAAGCTGTGAGAGCTTATGGAGTAAGTGCAAATTATACTCAATCTTTAATTGAAAGGCTTACGAGTCAAGCTATGACTCCTGCCGATTGGACATTTGTAACAAAAGCAGTATTGACTACAGGACAGTACCTGGAATGGAAATCTTTATGGCAGGATTTATTAACAGCTCAGGCTAGAGAAAATGCTGCAGCAGGGCAGCCAGCATGGGATTTTGAAATGCTTACAGGCCAAGGAAGATGGGTTAATAATCAGACAGTATATCCATTGCAAGTATATCAGCAAATAAATTCTGCTGCAAGCAAGGCATGGAGAACTTTACCTAATAAAGGAGAGGTTAGAGGCAACTTAGCAAAAATTGTACAGGGACCTACTGAAACTTTTTCAGATTTTGTGGCACGAATGTTGGAAGCAGCAAAAAAAAATTTTGGAGATCAAGACACAGCCATGCCTCTCATTGAGCAGCTAGTTTTTGAGCAGTGTCATTGTCCCATATACTAGTGAGCAAGTTGCTACACTGTGTGCCACTACAGATGAGTGGGCAATTTTTAAGTGCAGTTTTAATGCACTAATAGACAACCATTATCCTACACATTCTTTGTTGCAGTTTGTGACTGCACATCCAGTAATTTTTCCCCGTGTCACTGTTAACAACCCCATTAAGGAAGCTTTAGACATTTATACAGATGACTCTAAAACAGGTAAAGGATGTTATGTGATAAATAATCAAGTAACTACATTGCAATTTTTAGCTAGTGCACCTCAATTAGTAGAATGTTTGGTGGTCTTAGAAGTTTTTTAGAAATTCACGGAACCAATTAACATCATATCTGACTCCCATTACATAGTCAACGCAGTATCTAAGCTGGAAATTGCTGGCTACATTAAGCAATCTAGCAAGGTAGCAGACATATTGTCTCAAATTAGAAAATGTATTTTGCAACGAAAACACCCATTTTATATTCAGCATATACGTGCTCATAGCTTGCTCCCGGGACCCATGGTGAAAAGTAATGATTTGGCTGATCAAGCTACAAGAGCTTTCCCTGTGTTAACTAAATCCAATTTTGAACTTGCTAAAGACTTTCATGAGCTGTATCATGTGCCTGCTGCCACTCTACGCATTAAGTTTTCAATTACTCGCGCAGAGGCTCGTACTATTGTGTTGCAGTGCGCCAAGTGTGCAGAATTTATTTCTAAACCTTCAGTTGGAGTAAATCCTCGAGGCGTCCGTCCTCTCGACATCTGGCAAATGGACGTTACCCACATATCTGCTTTTGGAAAGTTGCAGTACGTGCATGTGTCAGTGGACACCAGTTCTGGCATTGTACATGCAACACCCCTAACGGGGGAAAAAATCCAGCCAAGTAATTCAACATTGCTTAGAGGCTTGGAGTGCATGGGGCAAGCCCACCATATTAAAAACGGATAATGGGCCTGCATATACTTCCTCCAAGTTTCGACAGTTTTGCTTGCAAATGCAAGTGAAACACCTTACGGGCTTGACGTACAATCCCCAAGGGCAAGGAATTGTGGAACGGTGTCATCGTACTTTAAAACAATATTTATTAAAACAAAAAGGGGGAATAGATGCCGTGATGGTCACCACCCCTAGAATAGCCTTATCTTTAACTCTTTTTACTCTAAATTTTTAAAATCTGGATGAGAAAGGCCAATCAGCTGCAGACAGACATGGACAATGGCCAAAGCCACCAAAGGAAATGGCCCGATGGAAAAATGTATTGGATAATAAATGGTATGGCCCGGACCCCATATTAATCAGGTCCAGGGGAGCAATTTGTGTTTTTCCACAGAAAGAAGAAAACCCCATCTGGGTGCCAGAGAGACTGGTGAGACTAATTAAGGAGGATGAAGATCGTGGGAGCAGGAAGAATGAAGAAGACGATGATCAACCTAATAATGTTGCTGATACTGATGGTAATATGGACCCCAATAGTTAAAGGAGTTTCTTTATGGGCTATAGCTAAAACTTGGCCTGTACCTATTCCCATACACTCGAATGCGTCAATATTACCCTTATTCTTATCAACGCAATGTGATTTGGGAATACCATGTATTACACCTAGAGGGGAGCCTCCTAAAGTATATAATGCAAGCAATTTTACATTGGCATATATTTTGTGTTTTACCACCATTAATACTAGTGCACCTTGTATACATGTAAGAAATGGGTCTTTAGTCAATTGGGTGGATCCTTCTGGAGACTCTGCAGTTAATAATATTATATCCACCCTTATGAAAGTTGCACAAGGTGCTACAGGTGGAAGTGGCACCTCTGAGAAAGGAAAAGGTGTAAATATAACAACACTCATGATGATTCGTGAGGGATCTAGGCCCTCTGGGCCCATTAATGGATCAGTAGTGCCACCTAATGTGACCAGACGTGTCATATTACCTAGTTGTTTACCTGAAAAAGGTTTTCCGCCTTCTTTTGCTCAATGTCAGTCTCCAAACTATCGGAACAAACCTATTATACCAGGTTTTGATATGACTCCAGCTTTAGGTAAAGCAAAATGGAATAGCAGTATTAATATCACTGGTCCTGATAATACTTGGCCGTGGTATGAATGGATATTATATAATCAACGTGGAGCATCTACAATAGTGACTCCTTTTGCAAAAATGTTTGGAATTAATGATACTTTATACAATGTCACCGGTGTATACAATACCACTACAAAGAGGCTGAAAGTAAATACTATGGTTAATATATCAAGAGTGCAATTTCAGCCATCACCTGTTTGTGTCCAGCCCCCATTTTTCTTTCTGTTAACATTCAAAATTAGTCATGCAAATGATACATTTTGGGAAGCTTCATGTAATAGTTTTAGCAGTCAGTGTTGGCTTGCTGAATGTTGGAATGGCTCTGAGCCATTTGCCTTGATAGTAAAGATTCCCACTATGATACCTGTACCGGTTGAAGCAGATCCCAATACTTTTCCTATTGCTACACTTTATAGATATAAAAGAGATTTTGGCATTATCGCAGCAATTATTACAGCTATTACTATCTCAGCTGCAGCAGCGGTTACAGCAGGATTGGCTATGTCCAATCAAGTAATGACAGCAAATGTCATTAACAATATTACGCAATCTACATCAGAAGCTTTATCTACAGTCCATAAATTGGATGCTCGATTAATGTCTGGTTTACTGTTAGTAAACCAGAGAGTTGATTTATTACAACAACAAGTGGATGCTCTTACGAGCATGGTGCAATTAAGTTGTGTTTCTTCAACACCTAATTTGTGCATAACACCTTTAAAATTCTTGAATGAGTCTTCTTTTAGCAGCAAGAATATATCCCAGTATCTTACAGGACAATGGACAGCTGAGCTGGAAGAACTTCAAGAACAACTCCGGATGCAGATTACGACTCTTAATGGCACAAGAATGAAACCCATAACTGTTGGAGATTTTACTTCTTGGCTTTCTACTGCCTTTTCCTACTTTAAAGAGTGGGTGGGGGTGTTTACATTTGCTGCAATAATGTGCTGTGGAGGAGTGTTGTTGCTATGGTTGCTCTGCAAGCTTAAAGCCCAGCAGAAACGTGACAAAGTCATCATCACGCAGGCGCTCTTAGCGATTGAGCGCGGTGGTTCCCATGATCTTTGGCTTTCTTTGTTAAGAGAAAATTAACCCCCATAAGTTGTCAGCTCTTGCACCCCAAGGGAATTGTCCCATTGCACTGGGAAGAGTGACAGAAATTGGATCTTGGTCAGCCCTTGCACCATGTGGAGCTTTGCTCATTGCACACATCAGGGTGACCAGATTTGGGTTTTTAGATCCATCTTGATCTCCTGGGGCTGCTGGAGGCTCCGGGATGGATCGATGGACTTTATATCCATCTTGATCTTTTGGAGCTGCTGGAGGCTCTGGAATTGATCGATGGATTAGGCTTAAAAAAAAAAAAGAAAGGAGGAGATGTGGGAAGCCGTAGCTCTCGCGAGATGTGGGAAGCCACAGCTCTCGTGATGTGGGTAGCCGCAACTCTCGCTGCCATTACTAGATGGCGCCGGGCAGTCAGGGCGGTGGTCCAACTAAGTGGTAAACAACCACTTAGCGCATGCGCGATGCTGAGATGACGTAGTCATAACTCCACCCTGGAGTATGCAAACGAAGGTTCTGGCGAACTCACCAATCTATGCAAGAGGTTTTGGCAAATGCACCAATCAAGGCACAGCACGTCCCCATAGAGCATATATAAGCAGCAGTAGTCTGGGGTTTCAAGGTCTTTACCGCATAATGAAAAATTAAATGCTTGTGGAAGAATCCTGTTGTGGCGCGTCTTTTCTTGCTGGCGAGACCTGGCGCGCGACACCTGTGTCGCCGGCCCCAGAGTTCCAGGATGCCGGCGGCGTCACTTGGGTCGTCCAGGTGGTGACAGAACATCAGCCTGGAGAGGTGGCCCGAGGTTATACCTGCAGCCTTACGGGTTGGCGGGTTTCACTGCCACCTCTGTCGCCAGTGTCGGTGTCCGTCAGTCTTGGTCGACCAGCACAGGGCGCTCAGACCCGCATTCATCCGCGGGCACTGCCAATGGCTATCGGCCCTTTGGAGGGACCCGTGAAGTTCACTGTAACCCTATCTGGACTCAGGAGCCTCAGCCACAACTGGTGCTGGTACCATCAGAGGAGACTACTGATAATCTGAGTGCCCACTTGGGGTTCAGACCTGTCCTGGTGGCTCTTGGTCGCCCCGATCGTGCGCTGCACGTGCTTGGACCCGCCTTTAGTGAAGCCGGACCCGTTGGAGGCGGCAGTTGATTATTACAAAATGCACGTGTGAGTTCACATAACCGGCCCTTAGCGGATTCATGCTCAGGGAACTGCTCCGGTGAGTTTCCGAAAAATTCTTCACAGGTGTAGAAAGTTCTTTCTCCCGTAAAGCTTCTGGTGGTTTAGACACGGTGAGCAGCCCAACGTGTGTAATCACTGTGCAGCCATGGCTCCTGGGAACCTGCCTTCGGGGACCACACCCGACTGAGCAGACAGGTGGTCTGTTCCAGGGAACGTCAGCGACCACCCGTCCAAGGGTGAAGACTCAGACCATCAAAGAGAATTTGTCCAAGTCCTAACTTGGAGCCTAATGAGCCCAGGAAACCGGTGTCCTTGCGCCGCATATGGGCACTGCCCACTGTGAAGCCACACTGTTTCCTAAATACCCACTTCCCTGGCTCCTCAGGCGGAGCCTAAGAAAAATGTCTAAGTTCCTCACACATGCTTCCACATCAGTGGCCGGCCCCGCCGATATGCGGGACCTCGGGTGTGCTGCGCCGGCCTCGCGCGAGGGCACGCTGCCCCTCTCCCCTGCCTCCTTTATTCTCTGGAGGTTGACCAGAGGGTCCCAGGACCTCCGGAGTGAGTGCTATGGGGTCACGTGGCAGGCCTTGGGCCAAAACACAGTTCCGGGGGGCGCCTCGTGTGTGAGAAACCACCGCCCTTCTCCTGGCGTGGTATTTTTTCGCTGAACTCGGTCATTTTGGGCCACCAGATAGGTGCTGACATGCTCGTCTTCAGTGGCCCTCACTGAAGAGGTCGCTCTGGTGCTCTGGACGTGTGTAGGTTCCCTGGGTCGCCTTTGGGTTACCGATGGCCGGCAGCGCGGTCCCTTTGATCCTGTGTGAGTCGCCCGCTTTGAGGCCCTTGCGCCCCCCCCCTCTCTCGAGAGTCCAGCTGTGTCCCGACCCTGTGGTGCCTCCTCTGGCCTCCAGTGCTCTTGAGGGTGGCGAGACCCACAGAGAGGTTGGCGGGAAGGATCTTCTGTGCTCCCCGTGCCCTCTGCCCGCTGCAGGCATCCCGGGCAGCCGTGCTATGATTAACGGAGCGCCTTTCATGCCCCGTGGGCTCCGTCTCCCATGTCAGGCACTCCCCGTGTCCTTTTTTGGCGGCTGTCCTTCAGTGGCCCTGGGTGAGTCTGGCAGAGGCAGAAACTGGGCCTTTTTTTCCTTCCCTGACCTCCCGCAGCTTCCTACAGGGTTTTTGTTTTTGTTTTTTTTTTTTTGAAACTTTTGCTCTCCTCGAGTGACTTGAGTTTTGAACACAACCCTGATCGATGTGGTGCTGTCGCGCTCTCCTGAGCCGGACCTAAGCCGCGCCAGAGGAGGGTCGAGGGATGGACATTCATGGCGAATGGGACCGCTCCTCTCGCTCTGTCCACGGGCCCCTACCCTCTTCCTGCCATCTGCTTGTTGGTGTGTGGGGAAAAGCAGGGGTGTGGAATCCTCATTTTCTGTGTCTGTTGTATGGCTTATGAGTGTGTGGCTCTGAGAGCCCAGAGGGGAGGGGAAGGCCCTCTTGTGTGGGGTTTGTCTGTGTTTGTCTCTCCATCATCCATCCATCCATCCATCCATCCATCCATCCATCCATCCATCCATCCATCCATCACCTCTCCACAGAGGAATAGGTCCTGGCTGAGTTGCAGAATCTGGCTTGTTCTGCACGTGCGCTTTAAAAAATCTATCTATCTATCTATCTATCTATCTATCTATCTATCTATCTATCTATCTGTCTATCTATCTATCTTTGCACACTCACTGCTGTCCGCCTTCCGGTGTGGGCAGCATGTGGGTCTTTCTCACCCAAGCGGCTACCTGGAGCAAGGGGTTGGGGAGGTCTGTCGTTCCAGGGACGGACTCTCCGACTGGTTTGAGTGAGTGAGAGAGCAATCTAACCCTGACTGTAGAGTTCTAGTTCTAGTTCAGAGTCCAAGTTTCTCAAACACAGCTGCCCCTCCCTCCTATTCTGTAAGGCGTCTGCTTTTCTAAAGGTGCGTAAGGATCACAGCCTGGGCCCCCCACAGAAGTCAGCCTGGTGGGTGGGGAATGTGGGAAGGCAAGCTTTCTCCCGAGTTGTCTCTCCCCCAGGCATATCCCACTGAAAGGTCATTCACCCAAGGTAGGTTCTGGGTTATTCTCCCTCAGGGTGGTCAGCCCTCTAGAGTAAGCAGACAGACACCACTGTTTATGCCACCATAGGTAGGTAGGTAGGTAGGTAGGTAGGTAAGTAGGTAGGTCCGCTCGCTTCCCATCAGGGTGGTAGTGGTAGAGGTTGAGCCCACTCTAGAGTGAACAAGGTTAGGCTGCTCCGTTGAGTCTAGTGGACCACCAAGTGCAGCTGAGAGTGGGCAAGCTTTACCCCTGAGCTGTGTCTGCCTCTGTTATTTCCATCTCATTCTATATAGGACTTCCATCTCTCTCTCCGCTGTAAGATTTAGCCTGCTGAGCCCACGATTCATTGTAGGGGGCTGTCCTTCCCCCCGCCCCCACCGGGGGGAACATTCTTGGGACAGTGGAGAACTGTGAAGGGTATTATGATGGGGTGGGGGGTGCATGATGCAAAGGACGCGCCTGGCCAACACAGTCAGTGTATTCTGAGGACACAGGCCAGGGTAAAAGTTCAGTGGCGCCTATTAACGAGGTCTGTATTATGTCAAGGTGGCCCTGGGGAAGTTTCCCCCTGGGCGGGGCATTTTCATTAGGTTCCCAAGGCAGAGAGGTTGGGGCGAAGCCCTTATGTCCAACAGGCCGGGTGGATGTGACTTGCGGGAGGCGTCTACGCCACCGTCTCTGCTGTTTGCTTTGGTTTTCATTGAGAGGCCCACAAGAGGGGGAGAGGGGGTTAGTCCTCAGGTTGCAAAGACGTTTTTCCTTTCCCTATAGGAAAGGGATAGAGAGGGGACCTCGGGGGTTGGGGGTTGGGGGGCGCGAGCGTGCTATGTTGGGTGGTGTGATCGGCTTACTGTGCCAACCTGGCCTATAAGAACAGTTGGGGTGTAATAAGGTCGTCGTTTTGATCCGGTGGGCAGAGAGATAAATGACTCTGTAAGCCCAGGTTCTCTCGCTCTCTTGCGGTGTCACCCCACCGCGTGACTCCAATTGTGAGCTAATGTCTACAACCTGTGTGTGGGGGCAGGGCACTCGACCCATGGATCCTGCCGCTAAAGCGTGAGGTTTTTTCCCCCCTTTCAGATGTGCATTGCCATACCGCTGGTGCGATAGTACACTTCGCTTGAGCTTGGGACGGTCGGATCCGGTGATATGTCTAAGCGTGGGGGACCCATCTGGCTGCCTGCTGCCTCCGGCTGGACCGAGTGCATCGCTCTCTGGAAGACTCTGCTGTCTGCTTCCTTGACCTTGGACGGAGCAGCCCTTGCAAGACGAAGGATTTCCAGGCTATTACTGTTTCATGAAAGTGATTCAAGCTGAGCCGTGTTGTTTCCCCTCTCCCCCCTCCCCGTCTGGGGAACTAAATTAGCTGGAGGGGATAAGGGAGGTAGTGGGGGGAGTTAGGGCAGGTAATGGGGGGGGTAGGTAGGTAGGTAGGTAGTGGTGGGAGCTAGGGTGTAGGGAGGAAGTGAGAGTGAGTGAGAGTGGGAGTGAGGTAGGGAGGTGAGGTAGGGCATAGGTAGGTAGGTAGGAAGTGAGAGTGAGAGTGGGAGTGCGGTGTAGAGGTGAGGTAGGGCATAGGTAGGTAGGAAGTGAGAGTGGGAGTTAGGTGGTGGGGAGGTAGATAGCGAGAGGCAGGCAGGCAGGCAGGCAGGCTGTGATCTCATTGTGAAAGTCAGCCCTTGACACAAGGTTTTTGTGTCGCTGGCTTGTTCTGCTCGCGTGCCTGGGTCGGGCGTTCTGGGGCGTGAGGGCGGGGAGAGGGGAGGTTGGACACTTGTCACCCGCTCGCTCCGCCTGGTGGCCCAGTGTGCGTCCCTGGCCCAGTCTGCCGTGTTGAGGGTTGTCTGTCTGCGCTGTGCGGCGGTGTGCGCGGCGGAGGCGTGGGGGCCAGCCGGGCGCATCCCGTCTCTCCCTCCCTGACGACTAAGAGGCGCGCGGGCGCGCCTGTCTCCCTGTTCCTGGGTCGGCCCGGGTCGACCAGGGCGGCGGAGAGGGGCGAGGGATAGAAGAGAAGGAAAAAGTCGAGGGGCGGCCCGGGGTTCCCGGCCTCGCCAGGAACCCCGGGCCGCCCCGGACAAGATAGGTGGGTAGACCAGTGCTGCCTAGAAGAGATCCTGTCATCCTCCTCATCGCCGCTAGGGGGAATCACTGGGAGTCCCGTCAGGTCGACCCTTAGGCCAGGCGCGCGTGCACTATGGCGCACACGGTGGGACCGGCCACCACTCCCTCCTACTCCCAGTCACTCTGAGAGCCTAGAGAAGGCCCTCCTGTGAGAAGTTTCTCTGTTTCTCTGTCTCTCTCTCTCTCATCCATCCATCCATCCATCCATCCATCCATCCATCCATCCATCCATCCATCCATCCATCACCTCTCTTCACAAAGGAAGAGGGCCTGCGCAGCGAGAGGAGGGTGGGAAGGGAGGGCGTATGTTTGAACCTTCAGCCCCTTATCCCCATATATACGTTGGAGGCAGTGAATAATAAAACCTAAGCGTGACAAAGACAATGCGACGCTTCTGTCCGTTTGATGGGATTGATCCGCTTCAAACAGAGGGCACCCAGGGGTGGTGAGTTAGTAGGTTTGGGGCGGGCGGACTGGGTGGCAGAGGTGGTGGTGGTTCTGCTGCTGCTGTGGCTGCACGATTGCATTGACTAAAGCGTGGTTCAAGGCACTCCTGAAACTTGACCAGGTGGCCCTAGTACTGTACACACACACACACACACACACACACACACACACACACACACACACACCAACCACTCTCTTTCCTTCAGGGATTTGAAGTTCCTGAAGACTAGACAGATTGCTCCTATTTCTCTGGTAACCCCATATGACAGTCACATCAGCCAGGCCCTACACATCTCTCTGTTCTCCAGAATTAGTGCAGTGCATTAATATAAACTGTTATTTATGTATCAGCGTAAACAAATGAGCCTTTATTCTGGTGAGTGGTGTGGGCGTTACAGAATTCCTTGTGAACTTGAAGGATAGGAGTGAAGTCTACCTGTCAATCAAATCCCAGCCTGAAGGTGCTTCCTTGTGGGCGTGGCCTCCTCACAAGGAGGGTCCCGGTAACTTCCCCTCTATCTCTGCCTCCACCTTCCTGTTGATGAGCCACGAGACTTTCTGGAGCCCTAGAGATGTGTCCACCGCTTTTGGATCCACAAGATTCTGCGCTGGCTGGCCTGTGATCTTCCTGCATTCAGCATCATTGCATGTGGCTGCATGATTCTGAAGAGGTACTTATTTACTAGTATTGGACTTATGGACTTGATCTGGGCTGGGATGTTTTATTGACGCATAATTAGTTCTTGATATAAAACTAATAGATATGAGTGTCACTGGACTTGTTTCTCTAGTCCACCTGGCCTAATGCAAATGGCAAGGCGAGTTTGAAGCGAACATAGTTATTCTGTGGGGGCCGAGTTCGAAGCGGGTCTGGGGCACTCATGAAAGGGAAAACTGACTCCACACTATGCACCAGTGGCGGGAAGCTCTTCCTGAGCTGCCCTCAGATATCCCACCTCTGGGCTCCCAGGCGTCCTGAAGGGAGGCTTACTGATCTTCCAAGTTCATTCCGACTTAGTGGCCCCTGTTACAGAGAACTGCCTCACGATGTGGCCTAGGCTTCCAATAGGATGGCGAGACTTGGTCTCGCGTACTTTGGACATGCTGTGGGGAGAGACCAGCCCCTAGAGAAGGACATCCTGCTTGGTAAAGTGGAGGGGCAGGGAAAAGGAAGAAGGCCCTCAAGCAGATGGGCAGACAGGCGGCTGCAGCCATGGACTCAAACTTAACTCTGGTGAGGATAGTGCAGCCCCGCCGTGTTTTGTGCTTTTGTACATCAGGTTGCTTTGAAGCGAACCGGCTCGAGTATCTTGAAGAGAACAGATTGCCTGTCTTTTCTCCCACCTTGGGTTCAAGCCGCTGTTGTTTTCCGTTTACAGCGCTTAACCACGGTGCCACTAGGACACTAGGAGGGACCAGGGTGGGGCCACAGCTCGTTTTGTGGTCAGGTGCCCTCGAGTCCCTTCCCACTCACAGAGACCCCACGTGACACCAGAGTGTCACCTTTAAGGCAGGTGATCACCTGGTCTTGCTTCAGCGGTACTGTTGGCGGGTTTGAACAAATGACCGTCAGTCAGCGGGTGAGCACTTAACTGCTGCCCTGCCAGGAATCCTGAGATTCTCCCCAGTCGGGAACCCCAAGCTGGCCTCCTAGGGAAGACAGCATCCACAGAGCCCCCAAGTCTAGATCAGGGCCAATGGCTTGGCTTCAGCTTTAGCGAACATGTGACCCGGTGCGGCCAATGGAGACTCGGTAAAAGCCCCGCCCCCGGCGTAGGCAGAAGCCCCGCCCCCGGCGGCGGCAGGAGCGAATTATTACCCTCGGGCTGCCCTCCACAGTGGGCTCTGGCTCTCTCGCGAGACTCACGGCCGCCCCGCCCCGCCCCGCCTCCTTCAGTCCCCGGGCTCCGGGGTAGTGGTGGGTCACGCGTGCGGCGTGCAGAGGGCAGAAGCCAGGGAAGAGGAGCCGGAAGACTTGGAAGGAGAGGAGGTGCGGGACGAGGAAGAGGCGCTGCTGAGCTGAGAGTCCCGGCTGCCGGCCGGCGCCCCGCGCGCGCGTGCCCGCTCCACCTGGACAGCGAGTGGGTCCCGTGGAAGCCGACGCGGACCAGAGGGGATGGACGGGCTCCCGGGGGCGGGCCTAATGCTCAGGGCGGGGCCTCTGAGGTTAGACTTCTGGGGGTTAGGAGGAGGGGCTGGGTGGCCTCCGAATGTCCTGGGCTTGGAGGCTCGGGGGGGGGGGGTTCTGGGCGTGGCAACAAGAGAGGGCGGGGCCCTCGAGTTTGTTTTCCGCTCCGCATTTTTCTCGGGCGGCAGCACAGTGGCCAGTGGCTGAGTGGGTCTCTGGTGCACACGCTGGACGGCTGGTCGGTGGTGGAGAGCCTGGTGGTGCCCACGAAGCCGCCCGACAGCAGACTGGTCTTTGGCCGAGGCAACTTGGAGCAGCTGACAGGTGCGCTATGGGGGTTGGCAGCACAGACCCCTCTTCCCTGACCTGCCCGCCTGCCCGCCCACCCAGAGCCTGGGACCACCCCACAGCTGGCAAGCCCTTCCAGTATTGGCAAAGGCTGCAGCCCGGTCCCTGGAGAAACCCAGGGCTTTTAGCCCTGAACCTCAGACGTGGAAGTGGGACCTGCTGCCATGCACCCGCTGCCCCTGGGCAGGCGCCCCCTCGGCACCTGTCACCCCACTCGCCATGCTGGGTGCAGAGCCCCTGCTGTCCTCAGCCACTTAGGTCCCTTGACCATCGTACCTGCGGCATAGCCCCCGTCCCCAGACCCCGTCAGACAGGCTGCCAATAATCTGCCTGCACTGACAGGGCTGTGGGGGTCACACACCTGCAAGGAGACCCCAGACTCCCCCTCTGCCCACTGTGTGGCTGTCCTGTGCACCCCTGAGGCACCCCACTGTCCTCAGAATGACTTCTAGGGCAGGTGTGTGAGGGCACCAGACTCCTGTGACGTCCTCTTCCGTTAGAGGAGCTCCGTGGATCCCCAGAAGTCACGTCTGTCTTCCTGAATGTGGAGAGAATGCCTCCTGACAAAAGGTAATCACACACCCGGGCTGAGCACCTGCAGCTACCAGGTGTGACTATTGACACAGGTGGGCAGAGCCTGCTGCAGGACGATCAAGTCGGGGAGTAACAGAGGGATAGCCCCACTTTATCCATGGCCACCTGCCCAGCTGTGGTCTGCCTGTATGACACCTACTCAGGTGTGTATACCTGCCCAGGCGTGCAGGTGCATTCTCTGCCTAGATTTGCATCGACCAGGTTTGCCGCCTGCTCAGTTGTGTATCATGTTCCAGGGTTGTTCCCAGCTCAGATGTGTACTTGGCCAGGTGTTCATGTCCTCAACCATGACCCCTGCACAGGTGTGCTGAACACCCAACTGCACATCTGCCCAGGTGGTTGCCCCATGCTCAGGTTTGTTCGGTGCCCAGCTGAGCTCTCAGATGCTCCCCTCTTGGCCCTTGCAGAGGGAGCTGGAGACAGCCTGGGGCATGCAGGTGTTTGACTGCTTCACCATTGTGCTGTACATCCTCAGTTGCTACGCCTGCCCCAAGGAGGCCTGGCTGCAGCTGACCCTGGCTGAGATCCTCCTGCTTAGGTAGATTCTGGGATTCCCCCTGCACAGGTAGACTGGGATTCCCCCCTGCACAGTAGACTCTGGGATACCCCTGCTCAGGTGGACTCTTGTTAGAGGAAACCAACTTCTGACAACCAAAGGGTCAGTAGGCCCAGTTGTACGGTTATAGTATATGAAGATTACTGTAAAGTCAAAGAGAATAAGAACGATAAGAGAGAGATTAAATGTAGGAGTCAGATACATTTTATGGTAGCATGCTCACCTCAGCCCCTCTTGGTGGTCCATGTGGAAGGGGAAGAGAAGCGAGGCTGTCTTTACTATACTGGGATATTTACAGTTAGCCAAAAGACATGCACATTCAATCATACATACTGTCACAAGGTGGATGGCATCAACAGTCAGGTCCCTGAGCTCACAGGTGAGGAAACCTCAGACCTGCAGTGGGGGAAGGTGCGAGTGGGGCTGGTTGACAGGGCGGGAAGAGGTAGCAACAGGGTGTCTGCTCCTGTAGGGACCTAAAATCAAACCTGTGCACACTTTAAGGCAGTGTAGCTGGTCGGGGGGAAATGCTGGGAACGATATTTAAAGCAGGATGATGTACTTGGACTTAACCTCTGACTCACCAAGGGGGAGGCTTTCCTACCAGGGAAGGCTAGCTTTCCAGATTCCCTCTGTTAAAAATTGGGGAATATAGTGCTCGCCACATGTCCCTCAGTGTTAGTTTCCCAAAGACTCTGAGATCCCCCTGCTCAGGTGGATGCTGGCAGCCTTTGTCACCTCCCATCCTGACACAGCACAGACAACAGAGGATCATGGACACTAGAGGACAGTGTGGCTGTGATGAGTCATGGACAGTGGGGCAGTGGTGTATCATGGACAGCAGAAGACAGTGTGGGGCAGCAGTAAGCCCTAGGGTGGACCGCTGACCCTCATTGCTGAGCACCCTGTGGGTGCTGGTGGCAGATTCCGGGCCTGGTGCCCTCGTCTGTGGTGCACCTCGAGAAGGCTGCCAAGCAGATGCCATCGCAGACAGTGTCAGCAGGGCGAACACGAAGATAGCATGTGACGGGCGGGGAGGGGATGACCCACTTCTGCAGCCAACATGCCCTCCTGTTTCTGCACCAGGTCCGACCTGAAGGAGGACCCATTCCCCCTAGACCAACAGGGTGGGGGCTCTCGCTACATCATGGCCTCAGGTCTGTGTGCTCATGGCTTGCCCTTTGGGAGTTGCGCAGGGGGACCTTGAGAGACCTCGGGGTCTGAGTGTCCAGAGGGACACAGCAAGGGGATAGAAATCCAAGGCTTGAGGTCACAACTTTGTCTCCCAGATCTGGTGACCTGGAATCTGAGGTCCATGTGTGAGCAGGGTTGTGCTCCCTCAGGAGGCTTCCAGGGGAGGGTCCTCCCTCGTGTTCTCTCCCAGCTCCTGGGGGCCCTGTTACATTCCTGAGCTTGTGTCTGCATCTCTCCAACCTGTGCCTCCGTCTCTACAAGGCCGTCTCCCCTCTGTGTCCCTCTGTGTCCCACCTCCTCTGTTATAAGGAAAACCACTCCTGTAGGATATGGGCACCCCTGCTCCAGGGTGAGCTCAGGACACTGTTGTGATGTGAACTTGGTGGCACTGAACATGCCCTGGATGGTTTACCCCACCCTCGCCCTGGGATGATGTCGTCCATAGGTTCCATGCTCACGGCTCTCATGCAGGCCCAGGGTCCCATTCTGCTCCCCACCCGGAATTACATCATGGACACAGGCGCAGATGACATGCTCACCCCACCCTCTGCCAGGCGCTGCAGGGGAGACCTTCCTGCAGGTGCAGCAGCATCTGCTGGAGGACAGGGAGGCACGGAACAAGGAGGTGCTGCAGGACCTCATTACCAAACGGAACTGCTATGCCACCAGGGCCACGAGCCCCCCACGGTTGCTGTCATGGGGTACACAAACTAGTGAGGACCTAGGGCATGAGGAGGGCTGCCCAGGCGGCGGGGGTTAATGTGGGGGAATAAAGACTGGGGGGTCGACATGGGTACACAGACTATGATGAAGGGAATGTAGGTACACAGACGGTAATGAGGAGGTGATGTGAGCACACAGATTGTGGTGAGAAGGGGATGTGGACACACTGGTGAGGAGAGGACATGGGCACACAGACTGGTGAAGGGATATGGGCACACAGTGGTGAGGAGGTTATGTGGGCACATAGACCACGCCCACCTGTGCACGTGACCATGCCAACCCTTGCATGTAACCAAACACCTGCTTATGTAACCACACCCACCTATGCACATGGCCACGCCCACCTCCTCACTTGACCAGGCCAATGTATTAACATTAATTTCATTATCAGTATGTCCATGCCACTCTATAAAATAATTCTATAGATTAGCAATATTATTATTCATATTTTTCTGAACATTACATGGGAAATTAACTTAGCAAAGCCTAGAAACTAATAACTTCATGCTGTATTTTTTTGAAACTTACTCTGTCTTCTTTAGATGTCTATATCATCTTATTAGTATCTTACTTCCCAGTACGAATACAAATGCACATAGTCTCATGTCAACTTGAAGATTTATCAAAGTACAGGGTGGAGCGTAGCCTTCCAATTATGCCTAATAGTATCTCCTTGTGTGCGTGGCCTCCTACTACGGAGAGTTCTGGGAACCTCCTCCCTCTCTGGCTTCAGCTTCCTGTTGCCTGACCCTGATGGCTGCAAGACCTCTGGAGATGTGCACACAGCCATTAGATCCACAAGACTTTGCACCCAACAACCTGCGACATTCCTGCATTCAGCAACAGTGCATGCGGCTTCATGAGTCTGGAGAAGAAATTATGGACTAGTATTAGACTTATGGACTTCAGTTGGACTGGGTTGGGATGTTTTCCTGATTCAGAATTATTTCTGGATATAAAGCTTTTTCTTACACATATATGAATGTCACTGGATTTGTTTCTCTGGTCAACCTGGCCTTACACAATATGGTATCTAGGGAGTGGAATACTAGAGAAACAAATCATGAAGGCGAAGAGAGGATGCTTGCCTGACCTCTGCTTTCTGATAGTCTTTCTCTTTGACTAGCTGGAGGTCAAATATAGTCATGTATTTTACTTGTTCTCTTCTGGGAAGGACATGGGAAGTGAAGGTTCTGATGCCCAGAAGTTGTATTTGGTTATTTCTGTCTGAAATGTTGTAAAAATGAATGTGACAGGTGTAAATTTTGAGTTCAGGGGGCAAAAATACCCTTCGAACTTCTCTGAGGCCATGCTGGTTAGTCAAACTGGGTGACCAAAGGCCTGGCCCTAGCTTGGTGCCACCAGAGGCCTAAGACCATAATGCATGTGAATGGGATAGTTTAGATCAGAAAGGATTCAATTGGAATGTTTTCAGAATGTGTTTAGTATCTGAATGTATTAGGATTACATCGATCTTTTCTATCTATTTTTATTGCTATAACGCATCATAGAAATGATTCGTGGGAAATATGAATAGAGCATCTGGCCACTGACACCTGTGGACCTAGTTCACAGGGACTAGAGTTGCAAACAAGAGCAGATTGCCTGGTCTCAAGTTTAAAGAGCTGTGGGAACCTGAGCCTATGACATAGCACAAGGGGGCTAAGGTGGGTGAGGATTTGTGACAGGGACTCTTGGTCAAAAGTCAAGACAGTCCATGGGCACCCGAGTGAGGCCAAGTGAGGTGGCCCACAATGAGTTGACCAAATGAAGAAAAGATTTTTGAGCTTGTGAATTGATGCATCTTCCTGCTGACTTTATGGATGGCCTGTCCTGGTTTGACTTTAATGATGATGCAGACACGCAGGTGCCAACTAGAATGAGATTCTTCACATCAACGAAAATGCTTGTATCCTCAGAGTCCTGGGTTGATAGAAGGGGCAGTAGAGACATTGGACACCCGGAATGTGGAAGACAAAGTCATGAAGAAGGTGGCTTACCAACATGGATGGGTGGGGGAAATGTTGATAGGATTATAGAATGATGCTGTAGGTTTTCCCATAATTTCAATGTTAGGCATAGAATATTTTTGTTTTGTTTACTTATACAATTTAAATGGTCTGCTTATAGCATTTAAATTGTTTTGTTTAATTATAGTATTTAAATGAGGCTGGCACACTTTGAGTGGTATGCATTTTAGTTTGATACTGTTAGATACAACTATGATTTTATGATTGTTTTGTTTTAAAATTATGGTTAAAGAGTTGTGGAAAGGTGTTAGGTTCATAAGGGGTGGTCTGTGCTAGTTACATAAGTTTATGTCAACTTGAAGATTTCTAAAAGGACAGGAGTGGAGTCTAGCTTGTCAATCAGGACACAGCATGATGGTACCTCCTTGTGGGCATGGCCTTCTCATCAGGAAGGCCCTGGGAACCTCTTCCTATCTCCCTGCCTTTATTCCTGCTGCCTGACCCCGATGGCTGCAAGAACTCCGGTGATGTTTACACAGCCATTGGATCCACACGACTTTGCACCCACTGGCCTGTGATATTCCTGCATTCGGCATTGTTTCATGTGGCTTTGTGAGTCTAAAGAGGAACTTATGGGCTAGTGTAGGACTTAGGAACTTGAGTGTGCCTTGGCTGGGATGTTTTCTTGATATATAATGCTTCTCGATAGAAAGCTCTTTCTTATACCGACATGAGTATTACTGGGTTTGTTTCTTTAGTCAACCTGGCCTAACACACTCACTTTCATCTTTTTTTTTGTAGAGCTACTTAACTTTTCATATTTATTCTGCTTAGCCTTATATGTTATTCCCAAAATATATAAATTTAATGTATTTAAGGCTCAAAAAGATATACTTCTTTCAAGGAAACATTTGTAAAACAATATCCCTACCTTGCTTTATCTGTTTAGTGAAAAAAAAGTTTCAGCTGTGCACTCTCCATGTGTCTACCCCAAATCATTTTTTTACAAGGCTCTTTGTGAATTTTTCGATTACTTGACTCAGAAAGGGATTATTTCAAAATGATATATGCTACTCTAGGCAAGGGGAATTATATGCAATTTATGATAAAGTAATTATACTGTCATACAAATGAGATGTGTAATATGACCCATCAATAAAATATATTTGTATATATGTAACAAAGATTTCATGAGGGTTCTCACTCTGATTTTTGGATTTCTCCATCTTAGAATTCTCTGATAATTATTTCGTAGGTGCCATACATTTCATTTTCCTTGAAGTCATTTGATTGCATTATAACTTAAGTTATATTCTCAGAGAAGATCTTATTACTGTTCATAGAAAGTAACTTATGGAATTATTTTCAGTTAAAATTCCCATACGGCATACCTTAATCATATCTGAAGGTCTTTTCCTTATATATATTTCAAATTGCTGCTCACTCTGATTAAATTGGTTAGCCCCAGTATTGTTTTATTTGTACTTTTTCCTTTTATCTATTTTATCAATTTTACTTATTTATTTTACGTTAAAATATTTTCCCAGTAGGCTAAAACTTTTAGACATTACTTTCTGATTTGAGCTACAAACCCCACGGTCAGCAGTTTGAATCCACCACTCAATCCCAGTGAGAAAGATGGAGAGAGACCTCTGTCCCTCTGAAGATTTACAGTCTGGGAAAAAGAGGGAACTCCTGCTCTGTTCTACAAGATCACTATGAGTCTGATTCAACTTGATGGCTGTGAGTTAGTAGGAGGGATTTTTTTTTTTTGCTTTTCATTGGTTATTTTAACCACAATTAATCCTGTTCCAGCTTTATCCTATTTCTCTTTTGCTATTCCAACAAGTAATTGCAGATCAGATCATTATGAACCATAAAATTTCCATTAGCTGATTTAGCATATTGCACTGTGAAGCACAGGGTCAGCAGTTCAAACTCACCAACCATTCATGAAAGAAAAATGAGGCTTTCTGCTCCCATTAAGAGTAACAACCTATACTATGTTCAGCCTTCATTCTGGTTTCAGTAATTCCTCTCAGTTACCTTGGCCTTGGTCACTCCCTACGATGGATGAACCCCTCAGGACCAGTGGTGAGAGTTGTGACACCGGGAGGCAAGGGGGTGTAGAAAGAGAGAACCGATCTTGAGGATCTATGGGGAACCTCCTCTGTGGGAGATGGGCAATGGGAATGTGGGTGAGGGGAGACGCTGGGCAGTGTAAGATAAGATAAAATAATTATTTATAAACTACTAAGGGTTCAGGGGAAAGGGGTGTGTGACCATGCCCGCCTGCACACGTGAGCACCCCCACCTCCGCTGATGACCATGTCCACCTGTGCACGTGACCACCCCACCAGTGCACGTGACCACGCCCACCTGCACACGTGATTAGGGACACTTGCCCACGTGACCATGCCCACCATCACAGGTGACCATGGCAACCTCTGCACATGACCACGCCCACCTGTTCATGTGACCAAACCCACCTTTGCACATGACCACGCCAACCTGCGCATGTGACCAGGCTTGCCTGTGCTCGTGACTATGCCCACCTGCGCACTTGACCACCCCAAACTGCGCACTTCTGCATGTTACCAGGCTCGCCTGCGCACGTGTCCACAGACACCTGCACATGTGACCACGCCCAACTTTTGCAGTATGTATTGGTGGTTAGTTCATCAAATATGGCGTCAGCCAACTGTCCAGGAGCCTAAACAAATAGAGAAGCACACAATAAAAGGGAATGGGGATGTGGTGACTGAATCAATTCGAGGCCAGTGGGTTTAGGGTGGAAAAAGACCACCCCCCATGCCCAGCACTTTCCCTTCCTCAGGCAAGAATCGGATAGCCTCTCCTCCTCATTTCTTATCGCCCCGACCATAACCTGTTACTGGGGAAACTTGGAAAAAAAATCAGACACATTAAAAAGAAAGAAAAAGTTCAGCCACCACCACAGAATCCCATTGCCATGCAGAAAGCAGTGCCAGAAGCCCAACCTCGGTCACCGCGCAGAGGTGTTGACCAAGCCCGCATGGAGCCCGAACAAATAAGATGTTAATTGCAGCTTTGCCTAGAAAAAACTACTATTGTTTCAGCCAGAGATGTGCAGCCCTTTGCTTGCCCAGACATGCCCCGCCCAGCAGACGGGATCAATGCCTCCGGATTCCGATGCTGGAACCACAGCTCTCCGCTGGCGACAGGTCGGTAGGTGCTGAAAGACACAGTGAGAAACCACCGAGTCCTGTTTGGACTCCGCACCCCTCCTAGGCCCCTGCCTGGCCTCCCAGAGGGCTTCTCCTGCCCCTTAGCCGCCGCCAGCCGCAGCGGTGGGAACAGAGGATGCATCCAGCTCCCAGACTTAGAACACGCAGCTTTCGGGATGTGCTTGGTTCTGAGCAGCCCTGACGTGTGGGCGCTCTGTGGCCCTTGGCTGGAGCTCCGAGGAGACCCCGCTGCCGCCCCTGGTCCCCCGCCGCCGCCACCGCCAAGGCGCTCGCCCGCCCGCCTGCGCCCTGGGAGGGGGGGGGAAGCGCTCAGGGACAGGTGCCATGGCCGCGCCGCGCGCCGCCTCCAGCCTCGGGCTGGCCACCCGGCGCTCCGCAGCCAGTGCGGGGGGGCCCAAGGCGTGCGAGGACGCGCGCGCGCGAGCACGAGCACGAGCACGCGGGGGGGCGGGGCGGTCGGCGGTGGGCGAGCGCGCCCCAGGGTCAAGGGAGCGCGCGCACTCAAGTGACAGAGCTTTACTATCTCGCTCCCTCGTGCGCCTCACTCCTCGCCTGGCGTGCAAACCGCTTCCAGACACAGCACGGGCCGAGGATTTTCCTCCCAGCGCCCTCCCTCTCCCCTTTCCCTTCCTGGCCTTCGGTCCATCCGTACCCGATGTGGGCAGGCTGAGGAGGGTGCGCGGCGGAAACGGGGAGCAGCCAAAGCTGAGCGTTCGCATCGGACTGCGAGCACTGGTGTGAGAAACCCAGCGCCCGACGAACCAGCCTGCAGGCGCCGCAGTCGCCGCCGGGCACTTTGCGTCTGGGCGCGTTTTCCCTCCTTCCCCCCTTCTTCTAGGCTCAT
The DNA here is from genome assembly GCF_050624435.1 of Tenrec ecaudatus. NCBI lineage: Eukaryota > Metazoa > Chordata > Mammalia > Afrosoricida > Tenrecidae > Tenrec > Tenrec ecaudatus. The sequence continues at coordinate 125,110,937 of NC_134542.1, forward strand.
CGGTTTGTTGTGGGGACTGATTTGGGGAAAACAAATCCTCCACCTGAAGCCACTTCTTCTTGCCTTTTTTTTTTTTTTTTGGTTTCCTCAGAGTCTCTCTTCGCGGGGGGGTGGGGTGGGGGTTTCCCTCAGGACTTGGAGGTTGGTTCCCGCGGCGCCGGGCTCTGGGCTCCCGGGCCTTTTTTTCCTCGCACCCTCTTTTTTTGGTCACCGCATCTCTGCCGTCGGCTCCGTGCATGTGTGCATTTTTTGAGACTAAACCCTGATTTGGGGCGCTGAGCCAGGGAAATGGGCCACGGTGATCTGGACCGAAGGGGAGTCTCTCGGTTAGTGTTGCTGGGACTCGTGCCTGAGCTTTGGGAGTGGAAGGTAAGGACGGGGTCTGGGTCCCCTTCCCTCCGCCGGGGCTGGGGGGTGGGTGAGGGTCGTCGCCGAGGGGCTCTGCACTAGGCATAGGGGGAGAGAGGACAAGGCGAGGAGGGGCTGCTGCCCGCATGCCAGCATCCCTGATGGGCTGCGTTCACTTCCACGCTGCAGTGGAAAAGTTGGCGAAGTCTGGTTTCCCAGCGAGGTGCTGGGTTCGGAAGGAATGGGCAGAGAGACGGGGAAAATCTGGTGGTTGTGTGTGATTGAGGTAATTTTATGGGGTGGGGGGATTTGAGGTTAATAGGAAGTTAAAATAAGGGGAGGCAGTGTGTCTTCGATTGGTGAACATTTTTGGTGGAGTGATGGCACCGTCAATGTTTGGCTAAACTAAAGTGTCACCCAGAAAATCAGTTTTGAGAACAGCTCAACCAAACACCGGTTTGCTCCTCAGCAGGAGACAAATAAATTAATAAATAAAGACATCCAGCCTCCCAGAGACTTAGGTGGCCAACACTAGAGCCACCCCGCCCCCATTCTTCCAGTATCGCTGTCACTAGTAAAGAGGGAAACAGCAGTGGTTTGAACTGGCCCTGCAGTCCTGGGGGGTGGGGATGAGGCGGGGGAGTCTCAGTGATGCATGTTAGATTGTTTAGAAGGAAAGGAGACTGGACGCCGAGGCTGCTTAAAGAATCTAAGATACCAAGCATGATGTCCAGAGGCGTGAAAGTGAAATCTGAGCGATTTCCTCAATCTTTGTAATCCTGGCAGAGCCGAGCACAGCACTGCAGACATACCCTGTCAAATACATGGAAGCAAAAGTACCAGCATTCATAAGGAAATGAAATACGACCTCTTTCTGAGCTCTACCGAGTCTAAAATGAAGCCCTCTTTCATGAATGGAATTCCTAATTTAGACACTTATTGTCACATTGACTTTCAACGCCTACACTCTATCCTGAAGAACACTGCGCAGACCTGCATTGCCTGCAAAGTGCTACAGCAAAGGGGGGGGGGGCAGAAATTCCTACAACTTTCCTTTCCTTTTTTTAAACACTTTTAAATGTGCACTGACTTAATTCCCTGAAGCAGAAAATGTATCATTCATTAAACTCTGTGCCTGCCACCAGACAACACTGTTTTGATAGTTGCAGTGATTCTGATGTTATTTCAGACTGCTGCTCTATAGAGATTCAGAATTTGGGGCTGTTTTTGCCCGTATCAAGAGTAGAATTTGAATTACCATCTCGAAAATGCAGCTCTAGCTTCAGAGACTTTCCATACTGGATTCTGTGTGCATGCGTTGGTGTGTGTTATGCAACGGGATGCCCCAGGCAAAGGGATGGACACTCTTTAACTATCTATATGTCTGTGTGTCTGTCTCTGTTTACAGAACAGTGGAAGAGACTGCAGCCTAAAGATTTAACATTAACTTGGCATCACTTTCCTCAGCTCAGAGGCTAAACAGAAAAGCAGTGTCATTTATTCTAAGAAATAACTTCTTAAAGGTTAAAGCAGGAACGAAATTGAAGTTATTTTTGGATAACAAGTTCTAGAGGTAAATATAACCAAGGATTACTTTATTATGCAAGACCAAGATTTAAAAAAAAAAAAAAGGAAGGAAGGCAGGAAGGAGGAGCTTTGGAACTGTGATCGGAAAGGGAGCAATTCAATCATTGAAATCTGCTAGGAAAGAAAAGGCTAATATCTGGTATCTACCATGTGTACATCTCAAATTACAGTAGATAACCCCAGATATAATAACACTGATTTTTAAAAAAGAGACAATTTAAAAACTCACGGCAGCTCCATGACTGTGGTTCTGGGATTTTTCACTGACATTGCTTTTGGATACAGATACTAATACAGTGATTCACTTTATTTATCCCAAGGGGCATGTCACATCGAAATGACTACCTCCAGGCCTGGTTTTCAGTGGTGATGCCGAACAAGTATCTGCTCTGTACCTAGCCATCTAAGCCCTCTCCCAGATGGTAGTTTTAAAATCCTGCCAGTCCAGAGGGATGCCCAGGCTTTTGCACAGGAATTTTCTCATCAGTATACATGGTGGCCCCTGCAAAGGCAAGTAGGGGCATTTGGGAAATGATGTTCCATCTGCAACAAATTTTAATCTATGCTTTTAAAATTGTGCCTATAATTTATCATAATTGCTTTTCACATTTTAGAGAAAAGAAATAATGTGATGACAGCTGTTCCCAGATTTCAGATTAGATTTTGTGTGATGATGTTTACTGCCGACAGAAGACTGAAGAAGGCGGGTGGGGGCGGGGGGAGACTATATAGGTTGATTAAAAAATTCCAATAATGGACATTTGGGTTATGATCTAGATCATCCTACATTTTATTCTCTTCATCCACACATAGTGCACTTTTAGGATATCCTCCTAGATACATTAGGGCATTCCTATTAATAATCTATTAAATGTTCTTTTTAAATTACATATGGAGAATTTGGCCATTGTGTATGACCACGTGAGGGCGCTGTTCACACAGCAGCGGATAGTTTACTGGCATTATAAAATAAAAATCACCTGCCCTTCTTTTTAAAACGGGTTTTTACTGAAATCTTGAAAACAGCTGGCTGTAATATTGGAAGGAGTTTCTTTTTTCAATGCGCATCGACTTGCATTTTACTTTCATTGCCATGTTTACAGGCCAAATGACATAGGATGAAGGGTGTTTGCAACCTGCTGATTTATATATTTTCCACCTATCTCCTGGTTATGTTTGGATTTAATGCTGCCCAAGACTTCTGGTGTTCAACTTTGGTGAAAGCAGTCATTCATGGATCGTATTCTGCAAGTGAATTGTTTCCCCAAAACTTTAAAAACTGCACTTGGACGCTGGAAAATCCAGATCCAACCAAATATAGCATTTACCTGAAATTTTCCAAAAAGGACCTAGCTGCTCTAACTTTTCCCTCCTGGCTTATCAGTTTGATCATTTTTCTCATGAAAAGATAAAGGATCTTTTAAGAAAGACCCATTCTATAATGCAACTCTGCAGTTCCAAGAATGCTTTCGTTTTTCTACAATATGATAAAAATTTTATTCAGATACGCCGGGTATTTCCAACTGATTTCCCAGGATTACAGAAAAAAGGGGAAGAAGATCAGAAATCTTTTTTTGAGTTTTTGGTGTTGAACAAGGTGAGCCCAAGCCAGTTTGGTTGCCATATCTTATGCACTTGGTTGGAGAGCTGCCTAAAGTCGGAAAATGGGAGAACAGAATCCTGTGGGATCATGTATACAAAATGCACCTGCCCTCAGCATTTGGGAGAGTGGGGGATCGATGGCCAGTCCCTGGTTTTGTTAAATAACGTGGTGTTACCCCTGCATGAGCAGACGGAGGGCTGCCTGACCCAGGAGCTGCAAACTACCCAGGTCTGCAATCTTACCAGGGAGGTCAAGCGACCGCCCAAAGAAGGTAAGTGCCCAAAGGACAGTGGGGGGACAGGGTGGTGGTGGTGGTGGTGCTGGCTTGGATCACAATGTTCTGGGTGGGGAATGAGGACTGTGCTGACTTTGGGGGATGGGGCAAACACAGGCTGTTTCACAGCCCAGGACTAATCTTTGCTGCATTACATTGCCATCTTTGAATTCCGTTGGTTTGTGACCTTTCGGATACAGAAAGGACCTTTAAACTTGTTTGAAGGTTCCAGGTTTTAATGGTGGGACTTTGAGAATGGGATTGCTCCATCACACTACCCAGAAGGAAGTGCAGACTGAAAGGCTCGGAAATGTGGCTGACAGCTTGCATTGGAGGTGGGAGGCGGGGTGACTTGACTTGCCATGCTGAGTCCCTTGCTCAGGCTGCAGACCTTGGAGGGTCCTACACGCACAGCCATGCACACAGTGCTGAGCTAGGAAGTTGTAGGCGCCCCTTGCCTCCTGCCTAACCCTAGATTCTCTTTACTTCCTATCCCTGTGCCCCCCTTGCCTTCCCTGGCTCCCTCAAGCCTCACCACCCTGGCAAGTCTGATCTTAAACCCCAAAGACTAAAAGGGACCTGAAACTTCTTAACTAGCCTTTTAGGTTCCAAGTGACCTTCAGACAGGAGACTATAAATTGCCTCCCCACCCCCACCTGGATTTTGTTTGACATGCTTTGCCCTATAGACCTCTTGAGCTCGCACTGTCCTGGGTCAGCAGAACCCCAGGTGGGACCCAACTGGAAGCACAAACTCTCTGGGGTCTGCCTGGCCTGTGAAGTCATGTGCAGGCTGGAAGGGGAGGCCTGACCGGAATTAAAACACACAGATTTAACTTGCTCTCTTTGTGGGGTCAAGTTCATGAGACTACTGTGGCTTGTGCTAAAAAAAAAAAAAGCAGATCCTTTCAGACCCCATTTACCGTTTGCGTGCTTCCTGGTCCTCTGCCCTTACACCAGGAGAGATACAGGCCTGCCAGAGATGAGCTTGTGGGGGGAGGGGGTGTACCCCCAAACAAACAGTGCAACGGAAATGCGGAGGAAAGAATGAAAGTCCTGGAGTGATTTATAGCTTTTGCCCAGTCCCTGTGGGAAGAGATGCCAGAGGATTTAAGATTGTGGATTAGGCTTAATAGAGCAAGAAAGTGTGACATATTTTGAGAAAATGACTTTCCTGTTTGGAAGGTTAAAGGATGGGTTTCGTTCTTGTGAGGACCGAGCTGATACGTATTCCTTCTTGCTCCCAAAAGTTGCAACCAGGGAATGTGTTGATTTTTATGCAAGAAATGTTTTCCGATTGCCACAAAGATCCCTGTCTGTGCAAAGGGACAGCCAAGATCCAGTCCCTCTCCCCTGCCTCCCCCAACAGAAGTTGCCTTTGTGGGCAATATAAAATTGACACGTTGTTGGAGAATTTTCTTTAAGGGTAGCCAACGCTTTGTAAGGGGAGGGAGAGAGGCAAGGAGAACTCAAACTAAGCTTCTGCGCTTTCCCTGGTGGATGCAGTGTGCGGGGGAGGGATTGTGGTTGCACCCTGGTACTGGGAGGGGTGGGGGGGGAAGATATGCCCCAAAATAAGTGTAAGCTAATGGCAGTGTGAGGGGGGCAAAACACCCATAAGATTCTACTGGACATCCGTTCACTAACATCTGTGACTGAAGAAAACAAAGTGGTTTAAAGTTACAGCAGATCTTTTCTCCAGTAAAAATCCCAGAGAAGCTCTTGCAACTGCAGGGATGGTATTTAACACCATTAAAACGAATTAGTGTCCCCTAGAATAAGAAGCTACAGTACACACAGAAAATGCGATCTTACAAACTGGCTATTTAGGCAATTAACACCAGAAACAAGTTTTGTTGTTGTTGTTTTAATGAAATCTCTTCAATGGTTATAATGCTATCATGGAATTGGTTGGTCAGAAAGTGAACCCACTTTCACAGCCTTTCTGTGAAAGGCAGCAAATGAGAAAAACAATGTCACTGGGACCACATTGAGATAAGATGTTTCTTCTGGTCATGAGATGTAGATTAAGGGAGGGCTGGGATTTATGGAAACCATGATAATTGTTCATATTAGTGGTGGATATACAATGATTTGAAAATTGTTAATGCCATGTCAAACATTTCTAGGATGCTATGCATAAGGCTTGACTTTAAAATCACAGAGTTGTGCTGCTTATCCAATCTTATTCCCTAGTGTGCTCCCTCTCACCCCACCCCGCCTTTTTTTTTTAAAGGATCATTTTATTGGGGGCGCTTACTTCTACTTTTTATGATAGCATTTAATCCTTGGTGTGAAAATGAGACTTTAAACATATGTATGTTTTATATTCCTCAACGAATTCTGTTTACTAGGGAAACAGTCTACATATCCTGTTAGTGATGAGGGGAATAAATCAAAGATTATTTTCTCTAGTTAATGGCTCCCATTGTATCCCTTGTAATCAGTCCCTAAAGCCTCAAATAGAAATGTTTTTCATGTGGATTACCTCCTAGAAATGACACAGATTTGGCAAAATAAAAATTGTGCACCGAGTCAATGCAAATCCACATGGTCTGGTGTGGCACTGATAATAATGGCAAAGGTATATCAAATGTTAAATATTGTGAATGTGCCCATTGGGATTACAAGGTCATATTTAATTAGTCTGTGTGGAAACAATAGGCTCTCAGGAATACTTTACGATAGGACTCCCACTAGCCTGTTCTTTAATACCATTCATGACTTTCCCAATCTGAAAGCAGTGAGAGGAAAACTGTGACTGTAGTGACGGCATCAAATGCAATCTTGAATCTGCGATCAAAGTAAACTATTGTGCCGATGGTTCGTTAAAGAACTAACATGCTTGTACATTTAAGTGTCTCTAATTGAAGATTGTAATTTACGTACTTTGAGGTAGCATGCAATCTTGGTTGTCAATCCTTTCAATGTCCCATAATATGAAATTGTGAAGAGGTGTAAATCAATACAATAAGGGCTTTTTGAAATAGATACCATGATGTTTTGTTTCAGGCAGTTATTTAAGCAATATAACAGAGAAACTTCTTTGAATATATAGATATTTCTACTTTTAAAGGAAACTCAAACACCATTCCTGTTCACCTGTTTTTTTCAGCTGTGTTGACTCTGGGCAGAGGCTGGCAAACATTCATGAGAACATCTTCAGTATTCTTGAGAGCTTTTCTACACTTTATAGAACTATTAGCATAGATGATTCTAGACTATCTAAGATATAAAATGAGATATAAGATCTTATTTATTACAAGTTTCATAATGAAACAGTTTGAACAGAAGAAGTCCATACCAGGATATCTAAATCACTTAATAGGCATTAATAGAGCCTTTGTTCCTTACTGACATCAATGGCCCTACTTATGTGAAGGGAAATTGGTACCCCTGTATAGAATCCAGGAAATCTGAAAACACACACTCATTTGTCTCTCTATTCCACCCCTGCTAATTCTTGAGTTCTACTACCCCAGGGAAGTCTAACCATGTGTCTGTTTAAACTTGACCCGTTTCCGTACACATACACATGTTTAGGCACACATAAGCACTTTAAAGCAATTTACAGCCTTTCCAGTTTACTTGTCCTTGGTTCTTTCTACCTGCATTATTCTTGCCCCCACATGACTTTTTAGCCCCCTTTCACCCTCCTCTTTACCCTTGCTGTCTTCCATCCTTTCCTTTGTAAGTAACTGGCATGAGTCTGCATTCTTTATCAGGACGTAGGAAGGAGTACTGAGACAGAGGTAGAGGCTCTTGGAAGAAACAGAGTCAGGTTGTTCCACCTCTTTGCCATTTACACAGATTATACTTCTCCTCCGGCATTTAGTATAGTAGACTGTTTTCTTCCTCCCACCCCATTCTTGACACGTCCCTCTCCTTCCAGCAGACATTGACTTCTTCAAGAATAAAGACTGGGAAATAAAAGAATAAAAACTGGTTCTTGAACGTGACTAACACAATCTAAGTAGGGTTTCAGCAAGCATTTGCTTACACAAAGCTTAAATGACCAAAATTAAAAGGAAAAAATGTCTAGGAAAGACGAGAATACGCTGATTACATGCAGTAGAGGAAAAAGTGTGTTACACTGAGGCAGCAGCCATCTCTCACTTTCCTTTATTTCTCAGGGCACAAGGGCTACCATTATAGAATTTCCAAATTCATTAATATATTACTCACGCATGTTTCTTATTTCCAAGGTACGACTTAATAAAATTTTAAGAGGAATGGATTCATTAAGAAATATTGTTGATTTTGTATACAAGGAGACTTCAAAAAAGTTCATGGAAATATGGAATTATGTCCATGAAATATTGAAGCCCTTTCATACAGTTTTTTAAAATGTAATGATCGATATAGCATGCTATCTATGAGGGGTTATAAAAAAATTGGAAAAAAGCTCCACTGGTAGAACTTTAGTAGGGCACATGTTCACACTAGGTAAGCATCAGCAACTCACTCAGAGTTAGTGCACCCGGTGGCATCACCTGGGACTGTTCTTTCTGGTCACAGAGAATTTTTTTTGTAAAAGCAGTTTTGCTCAGCATTTTTTCTGTGATGGCTAATTTAAGAGAACAGCAGACAACTGTGAGATTTATTTCCTCTTCGAGAAAGATGCTGCAAAAACTGTTGTGATGTTGAACACAGCTTACAAGGACAGCACTATGGGAAAAACTCAAGTTTGAAAATGAGTGGTTTTCTCATGTCAAAAAACATGAACTTTTGACTTACAATAAACCTCATTCTGGACATCCATCTACTTCCCAAACAAAGAAAATGTCAGCATGTAGTGGTGCATTTGGTTCCACCAGGTCAGACTGTTAATCAAGCTTTCTGTTTAGAGGTTCTGAAAAGATTGTGTAATAGGGTGCGACAAAAAATGCCTGATTGTGGCAGACGGGGGACTGGCTTTGCCACCACGACAACATACCTGGTCTTGCAGTCCTCTCAGCGGGCCAGTTTTTGGCAAAAACAGTGTGCCTCTCTTGCCCCATACACCTTACTCACCTGACCCCACTTCTTGCAGCATTTTTTGTTTTTGAGGATGAAGAGGGACATAAAAGAACAGATTTGGGGACTAGAAGAGGTGAAGAAAAAGCAAAGGAGGTGCTGCCAGCCATCCAAACAGATGAGTTTGAAAATGTTTCCAAGAATGGCATTGCAGTTTGACAAATGCATTAAGTATCATAGAGAGTACTTTGAAGGTGAGAAGGGTATTTTGTAAAAAAAAAATTTAAATACATAAGTTTGAGGGGCAACAATGCTGGTTGTTTTGGGTATTGTACATAGCTCTCTAGAAAGTTTGCAAATTTCTGTTTGGTCATCTTCATGTCTCTCAACGTTTCTCATTTTTTTCTGGTCTATCATTACTTCTATAGCAATGATAGTTTCCAAATCCTTCCACAATTTGAGGACAAAGAGGAGAGGAGTTCAAAAAGTTCTTGGAAAAATAGAATTAAAAGATACTGGAAGATTCCTACAGATTTTTTTAAAGCCCTCTCATATGCAATCTCTTTCCAAGAAAGAGGAAAGGATACAATTTCATGTCAAGTTTAGCGCTTCTGTTATTCGCCCTGTATAACTATAGTACTGATTGATTATTACTAATAGTGTAGGCTTAGTCAAGAATGTTCTTTTCTCATTTTTGTCTTGTTTTTTCCCCAAACAATTTAGGAAATAACTTGCATATAAAGTGTTTAATGTAGAAAAATTCTATTAGGATTACTTTTTAAGGTAAATAATTTTAATAAACTAAGAGAAATATGAAAACCTGAGTTAAATGTAAGTATGCATATGTGCATTCTGGCACACATGCACCACTCGGCCAAGAGATGTGTCTGGTAAGGTTTTATGATCGCTGTAGGCAAACGTGTTAAAGGTTAGTTTTCTTCTGAAAGTGACATGGGGGATTGTACTTGGGCTCTAGCTTCAAGCATGCCTTTACTTCCTATAGAAGCAATTTTATTGTTACATGAAAAAAAACTTCTTGAGAGAGCTACTTTTATTACACTTAAAAAAAAAAGAATTCATCTGGCATATATTAGGAAAGGCATCCATCTCCTGAATCAGAAATACATTTTCATTAAAAAATTAAATTTTCTTACTGTATTCAGAAGATCATATGCTGAGTTTTAAGATTTTGAACCAGAGGGAAACGAGTTTGAATGATTCTTTCTCTACATAGTAACTGTTACTCTATGTTAGCACTTTTCTATTCTTAGACTAGGTTATGAAGAACCGGAAATAACATTACAAGTGAAAAAAACCCAACTAGTAAAATTAATAGCTTGGGATATTTTACTGTCTGTCTAGTCTTGTGGAAAGTTCTTCCCAATCAATTAACTAATAAGAAATCCGAATGCTACTCAGTTTTTCTGTGTGTGTCACCTCATTGAAAGGAAGCCTGTTTTAGTGTCAGAGAGACCTGAGCTCCTAGGATGACTTAACTAGCTAGTACCATCTTTGTCAACTGGCTTCATCAGACTGACCAATAAAATGTGAATAATACCCACCATAGATTGTATGTGTGAACTACTTATCAAAGTGTTCAAATCATATTCAGCCCGCAGTAAATGTCAGTGTCTTTTCTTTTCCCTTACCATCTGCTCCCAATATTTGTGGGATTTTTGGTGGATAAAAATAATTCCTAATTTGAGTGAATAAAAGCAATTCCTCATCAACTGACATTGTATATCTTAGACCTCTGCATCATAACAATTCCTTATAAAATGTTTAACACCATTTTTATCGCTTTTTATAACCAATATAGAATTTTATATGAACAAATATTGTAGACATGATGACATGGGTAAAGCCAGCATTAAAAAAAATAAACTGTAAAAGAAAGCTTATGTAGGACTTCATCATTTTTGACTATTTTTCTTTACTCTTGATTCCATTTTTGTTTTAGATTTAAGGCTAGGTGTTTAATGTAATTGCTTTTGGCTGATGAGGGTGAGGGCAGGAATGGGGCAGCAAAGAGGACTGACTTTGGTAACTGTGAAGCTAGATGTCATTTGGGGTGGGTCTTCAGGGTTTTGAGAACCATGTCAGTGTGGCAGTTACTTTGCAATGTGTGGTGGGTTGGGAGAAAAGGATGCCATCATAGATGTTAAGACTTTTTTCTTGGTCGATCCACCATTATTCAAATGCTCCTCACTGATTACGCTCATACTGAGTACTTGGCTTGGGTAGTGACATTTTGTGGATAGACACTCTTTACTCAATGAATGCCAATCTGAGGGACACGGTGAGAATTTGAGTTAGAAATATCAATAAAGAATTTCAACTTTTAATGCTCGTCTGTGAAATTCAAATGGACGAATGCTGCTGATAGTGAAATTGTTTGAAGTATAAGACACAATGATGCTTTAGCGCTGTGAGTCTTTCGGTTCCCTCTTTCAGCACAGAATACCCCAAGCCTATGTGTGGTAGGGGAAATGAATTCAAATGGCTGCATTTTTCACGAAATAAGAAATTGCAGATAGCATTTCTTTGTGAAGCAAGCATTTATCACAGATATACTCTATAGTTGCAACAATGAAGATTCTACATATTTTCCTTAGTGTATCTAGTGGACTTTGCCCAGCCTTTACAGTTTATTAGACTATGTAAACGTAAAAGGTTGTTCTCTAATCAAGTCATCTTTTAAATACTCTTTCATTCATGTGTTTTGGCTGAAAACCATGGAGAATTGATATTCAATCATGATGTTGATGGTAATTTATGTTTTTTGAAATCATCTAGGAATGTAGGGCATTTAGCAAGAAGATTGTAAGCATTTTGAGTACTTTGTATTACATAAAGAAAAGGTAGCATCTCAATACCTTTGTGTTGATGGAAGCATGACTAATACATCAAAACAGATCCAGCCAGTGGTGTATGAGTCATCTCAGCCCGGGGGAGTTGTCCTCTGGGTGGCATTGCAGATAGACTTGGAAATCATTTGAGTTAAACAGTTTCAAATATTTCAGTGTTTGCTGTATTTTTCAAAATGAAATTTCTGTTTTGAGATCCATTTTGAAAGTGAAATGCTTTGAAATAGTGCATATTCATCCATTTGGAACCAAAATGACTGCTGGAGCTTATTTGAATGCATTGTGATCAATTATTATATATCAGTGAGCCCCAAGAGTCTCCTGAAGGTGCTCACATTTCAGAATAATCTACCAGTGCTTATTTGAGGACCCCTGGCCATGTAGTGGTTATGCCTTCTGTTAACAGAAAGGCCTGTGGCTTCCCTGCATTGGGGACACAACAGAAGAAAAGATCTGGCCTCCACGGTGTGCTCCGGTCAAGACTGCAGCCTAGAAAGCCCGCAGGCCACTGCTACTCTGCATAGAGGCTTGCTAAGCATTGCCATCAACTGTAGGGCACCCTGGAACAGTTCTCATTCAGAGATCCTGCTTTTGCTTAAAGCAGGACAATTGTGTAAAATGGTGTAGCTGTATGACTCTATACGATGCTCTATTCAGTTATCTTTTAACTAACTTCTTGGGCTTTAACTCACATGAAGAGAATGGCCTAGTTACCTCGTTACAAACGTTGATGAAGAATACATTTCTGCATTTCACAGGATGTAAGAAATGCATAGTAAATACAAGGACATGCATGAGACTCTTTATCTGAAAATTAATGAAGGAAAGTCTGAATTTCTGAAACCTGAAATATGTCTGCTTATGTTCATTTTTCCTAACTCCCAACTTCTCCTGTCTCACATCCATTCTGTTGAAATGCATTGTCAAATCGGCAGACAAATGTTTACCATTTGGTTTCTGTTTATCAAATAAAAGGACTAGGGGTTTGGATTGGTTCTTCACGTATCAGTCATGGATGTTGAAGGTAGACGGTATACAGTCAGTAAAATATGGGTGTTTCAGAACGATACATGGGAATGCAGAAAAAGTACCATCAATGTCCCCCTAGAAGTGTAATCTCTATTCTAGAAAATAAAGGCGCCACGGGCATTGCTTAGCAACTACCTATCTCGACCAGCAGAGTTGCAAACAGTAGTTGCAAACAGAGTAGTTGCAAACAGAGATGACAGCTAATTTTACCACTTTGAACATGGTTGGTTTTCCACAGTCCTGGTAACCCTTCTGAAAGGGTTCTGAGTTTCCCATAGCGAGGCTCTGCCTGCCATGTTTCCAAATCTGTTTGTGGGTTCAGTAGACCTACAGCTTGCACATTGGTGTCTGTTCCTAGTTCACCTGGAGGACCCGAATTGAACCAGTTCTAACTGGTTCCAAGCCATGGACAGAACTAATCCGAGATGTTATATTCTCAAATCATCTCTTTGGGGTGATTTAATTCCTTTTCGGGACTGAGATTTGTTTAGGAAAAAAGAATGTAACTGTACATGAAAAAAAACAGGACAGTACTCGTGCAAACAAACTAAAACCCTTTAAATACAATTTAAATGGACTCATACACAATGAAAGCTTTGAGAAAATTGAGTCCATGAGAGAAACTTACTTTTTTTTAAACAATATTTTTGTTAAACTCACTTAAACAATGTTCTGCTAAAAGGCTGGTGGCACAGACACCCCCAGAGATCCCTTTAGGGAAAGTCCCGCCAGCCTGTCCCATAAAATACAGCCTGGAAGACCCTGGGGCACTTCGTACTCTGCTACCTGAAATGACTTGAAGGTGCCCAGTAATGACATGTTGACGTGATAGCAATGTCACAGAAACATTTGCTCTCTGGGGTAATTTATAAAACCAAAAAGAAAGAATATCTACCATCAAGTCATTTCTGATTCACAGTAGCTGCAGAATTTTAAATATGCAGTGTTTATTTAATATTTCTACTGATGTGCTTCTCTTTTGAGGTGTTTTTCTTAATGGAAAATTAAAAAAATAATTTCTATGCTTGCATATCAAATACTAATAATTTGTTTCAATAAAACATATTTTAGAGGGAAACTTTATCCACATAGCCCACCTAAGAAAATAAAAGAAAAATACCATCTTCCTTTCTCTAAGAATTTTTTAATATAAATTGTTTCAAATGAAGCTTGACAATTCTGGCGATGATGATTCTTCCCCTATTTCTGGAGCACTTGAATCTGAATCATAGATATGCTGATTTATATGGGACTTTGGTTATTATCTAGTCCAAAATTTACCTGATTAATAGAACTCTAATCTGCATTAAAATGTTGGAAGGTGGTTTCCTATGAACATAACTTTATGGGATTTATACATAATATGTCTCTTAATGTAAAATGGGCATGGTCATTTAGGACTGTTTGATTAATCACTACAAAAGCAAAAATTTTGATATTCAGTCAGTGCACTAATGAGATCCAAGACTATACTTTGCTGTACTATTTAGTGCAGAATGTCATTATAAAGCAGTGAGCTTGGTTTGGTCTCGTGTGTCTGTATTGACTGCTCTTCAGGTCGTGAGAGAAATAAGAGGACAAGAAATGCACCTACCCACCCCCATAAAGACATGGTTAACCGTTTCTTTCTGAACGCCTGTTGAAATAGATTATGTTAGGATTTTTTTTGAACAGGTAATTCATAACGAACATTTTGTGTACCATAAGTGCTTTTAGAGACATTTCTAATGTTTGATATTCATAAGTATAACAAGGAAAATAGGATCCCTGCAGAAGATAAAAATCTATTTACCTGATGGAATCTTTTCCCTTTCTCTGGCATGTTTTCAGAGATCAGTTTCTACACTGTTGACTGAGATTCCAGTGTATTTTGCCAGAGAGGTCAGCTTCCTTTGCAGATAGATCACCCTGTGGTCAGCTCTCTTTGGCTGGCCTTGGTTATTATAATATAGAGAGCAAAGTGCAGCTATTTTTTTAAGTGATGCCTGATGAATTAACCAATGACAGTGGACTTTTTATTTCCCCATAAGCTTTACTTTCAAGTCTGAGGATACAAAGTAACTAGAATGCCACTGTTTCACTTGCTCAGTATTTTAATACCTTAGTGCTTGTATATGTGTAGAATCTACTAGTGTAGATTAGTGGTTTCCCTGGAATTTTCTGCTGGCCATATCTAGGTGCTGAATGGATTATAAAAGGTATAAATGAGTTCTGGGCATAATAAATATGAAATAAGCTGTCCTCCTGAAGCCACAGAAACCACAGACATGAAGTCGTGGAGTTTGGGAGCAGGGCTGACATTGATTCACTCAGTAGTAAGAGCTAAGGAAGGAGAAAGAAATCAGTAAAAGGCGCGGTGATGTAGGTTTCACCAATTTTTTTCCTTCTGCTTCTTAGAAGTGGAGCATTTTTCTTCCTAAGTAAAAGCCAATATATTAAAAAGATTTACAAATATGATTGACACAACGGATGTATATATGGATTGTGATAAGAGTTGTACGAGCCCCCAATACAATGATTTAAAAATAATAATAATTTTTAAAAGATTTACAAGATTAGAGTTGCTTCTGTTGATGTGGACAGAAGGACCAGAGTTCTATTTAATCAGCCTCTCCAAAAATGTTTCCTCTGTTGGTCTCAGAGGTACCCCTGGAAAAGCACTGTAGAACTATAAATCAGAGAGCCTCTCTATATGGAGCGACATTTTTAGAATTAACTTTATAGACTTTTTCTTCCTCCTTGGAACTAATATTTTTAGTATTGTGATCACTAAGAATACATCAGAACAGTCCTTTTGCTTTTCTGGTGTTTCCTCAGGACAAAATTCACAATTTGTCAGTTCCTACAGCCCACGTGGTATGCTTAAATTTCTTCCATGCCCTGTTCCCGCTTGACGAAATGGCAGAGTGTGCTGGCTCTCACTTCCACCCTCATCCAGGCCTGGGTCCTTTTCCCAGTTTCTCGGGGAGGGGTGTGGTTGTGTTCTGCAGTGTCTCTGGCATGCCTCATCTGAGCTGGTGAGCCTCAGTTGTCTCTTGCTAGGCTCAAGGGTCTCTTCCCTGGCTTTGCAGAGACCATAGTGTGATGAAACCATACTGGGGTTCAGGCCAGAGGTGAGAGACCACCCCCTCTTCTCCACTCTGTGTCAAACCTGCTGACTAAGACATTTATACCTGGCTCACTTAGAAGGCTTAATCATCTGAACACTTCTTTCAAAGTCTATCTGGAGCCAGTTTGTAGAGGGTCTTCCTGTGGACATCAGGGTAAACGCCACGATTCTCCCTCTCTCCTCCTAACCACTTGGATTCCTTTTCAATTTTTTCAAACTTTTCAAATTTCCAATGTTTTCAACTTTGTTTCCTAGCCCCAAAGCACTACTGCACACTGCCATGTCACTCACTAGTGCACATTGGGCTCTAGGGCAGTGGTTCTCAACCTTCCTAATACCACGACCCTTTCATATACTTCCTCATGTTGTGACCCACAACCATAACATGATTTTCGTTGCTACTTCATGAATGTCATTTTGCTACTGTTGTGAATTGGGCGACCCCTGTGAAAGGGTTGTTTGACACCCCCCCCCCCCAAAGTGGTCACGACCCACAGGTTGCGAACCACTGCTCTAGGGCCTCTGTGTTTAAACTTAATGGAAACAACCCACATTTTTGTATCAGCCTAACTTGAATTCATACTGAAATTGCTACAATAATTCTGTATTTACATGACAAAGGACCACATCTTCAACATTTTTTTCCTCAAAAAGGTACTTAGGATTCCCAGTATTTGCAAGTATACCTAGATGAAGGGGCGACTAATCTTTAGCAGCGCCAACATTACCACCAACCAAAGTGCGTTCATCATATTCATTTAGTATTTCCAGTGGTTCACACTGAAAAGTAAAATCTTGTCCTACATTCTATTTCTTCCTTCTTCTGCCTTCCCTTCCTTTAATATTTTTTAATGTTTGCAGAATACATAGACTTTCCTATGCTTTCCTATATGATTTTAGGACCTATAGATTATATGTTGCAATAGTTTACACGAATCTTGATATTAATATCCATGTAGGAGGTTTTATTGTAAATCTATTTCTATGGTAGTTCATGGGGAGCTTGTAATCACTTAGTAAACAGTGCTTCATTAATCTTAATAATTTTCTTGCGAGGTTAATTATGTAGCAATAATTAACCTCCCCTTTGAGTAGGTGGGCTTTTGTTTCAATGAGAAGTATTCTTACCTCCCATGAGAGGCGGAGGGGAGTGAGTAGGCTTCTGTGAACTTCAAGAGTGCCTCTGTGTTACTGAGTGGCGAGAGAATAATTGTTCCCAGTGCTTGTGGCATGCCGGTAAATCTGGTCCACTGGGCTGTGCCTTCCATTCATGCCCTAGCTTTATGATTCTCAAGAGTGTGGATTATGGTTTGCCTGTTAATTTTAGGAAACATACTCTGGCATTCAAAGAAAAATAAATAGGTCATTGACCAACTGAGAAAGTTAAATAGAATATGGAACTACCTCATAGGGTGTTCAAGGCTATCACCTTACTAAGAGCACCAGGTCTTAGCCAGTGTCTCTTGGTGGGTTGGAACTGCCAATCTTTTGGCCAGTAGTTGAGTTCTTAACAATTGGCACCACCTTGGCACTCTAGAAAACGAATCTACTTTTGTCTTTCACCCATTATGTTGTGTTCTGGAGAGAAAACTTAGGAATGGAATTAACTACACATTAGACCCCACAAGTTTATCTCTAATTTATAGGGGTGACATACATACTTAACACATGTATATGTGCCATGACATGTTCACAGCATTATGCACTTATATACCTTGAACAAGTAAATGCTTGCCATTAATTTGAGAAGATATACCTGGTTACACTACGTGTACTAACTAAATATGTACTAAATATAAATTTGATTGGTGTGACTTATTTAAAGGTCATAGGACAGATGAATAAAAAGACCTTTTGCAATGGAGGCTTTACATTTTAAGTTGATTGCCTTGAAAAGTCACTTGGGATCCTTTCAGTACGGTCATTACATTCAGAATAGCATCCACTGACTTGTATATCGGAAATGACATTTTTTCTTAGGTTTTGAGAGTTTGTAATTTGCCATAGAAATTCCTTGATATAGTATCAGTATTAAAAGAGAATAATTTACTTTCACATTTTGGAAATAGGAACAATACGTTATGCTATAAAAATTAATCATCTTTTAAAATCTCTTTCTCCCCATCTCTTTTGTTCCTTTAGAACATCATTACATATTAGAACCCCAAGCTATAATTTCAGTTTCATTTTTAGATATATCCTGGGCGAAGGTCATTTTAATGTAAAATGTTAATTTGCTGCAAGAGTTAGACTTCTTAAGTTCAAGTCCCAATTTTCTAACATTTAGCATTGTGGTGTTGTGGCATTGGCAAATGACCTACCTCCTAAATTTTAGTTTCGTCGTGTGTGAAGGGATAATGATTTCAGTGAGTTAACTGGGAAACTGAATTAAGTAATGCCTGTAAAATACACAGCACAATGCCGGGACTGTTTAGTATAGGCTCACTAATGGTTAACATTCATTAATTGAACGACCCTGGAACCATTTAGAACAGTAGATTTTTTTAATTCAACAAATAAAAATTTGATTCACTTGGGAAAGAAATATATCTATTTAATTGATTTCAAAGTAATTCAGAAGACTTCCCTATTGTTTGGTCTGCAGTCATGCACTATACCTTTAAATCTTTCTCCCCTCTGTGTGTTCAAGTTCTTCGAAAAAGAATAGTAAGCTGCCATATTTGTTCTCATTTACTCCAAACTCATTTTTTAAAAATCCCTGTTTACATCATGAATTGTTTACCAAAGTTGAGAAACCACAACTGAGAGTCCCCTAAAGGGTGGCATCGACTCTGAATTGGAAAAAGCAGCAATTCCATTTCCACTGCCTGAGCAAATGCCTCCTTTATCTAGTTATCAATAATTTTACAGTACAAATGACGTCACACATTATTGATTAGGTCAAATTAAAATCTGCCCTCTGATTTCTTTCGAAAGAGTGCAGTGCATGGTAAAATGCAGCACATCACAAATGTGTATCTCTGCCACGAATCCCTTTCCCTCTGCATCCCTCGGAAAGGACTCAGTTCCCCTGGTAAAATATCTTGCTTGCTGTCTTCTTTTGTAACATTTGTTCTTAGGCTTAATGCAGGAAATTGGCAATAAAATATGATTCTATATTCTGTTTTCAAAAGATTATACTTCCTTGCTTTCAATTCCATAAAACTTTTGGACATTACAAACAAGAGAATTAGCGAAGTGGTATTAGAGCTTTAACTCTCTCTAGTCCCTTGTGTTTGAAAAGGCACTTCAGTTAGAACATTGAATACTGACGTCTCCAAGTAATTTCAGTCAAGTCACATACTCTCTCAGAGAGCGCTTCTGGTTTCTCCCTTATGGAAAGAAGAGCAGCCGTCGGTAACTCATAGGCTTGTATGGGAAGTAAAAGTGGAATATGCAAGAAAGCCATTGAGGAAAGAGCAAGTGGTATCAGAAGATGTTTTTGTGGTTGTTACTGTTTTTGTCAATAGCTACTTGTAAAACCAAGTTTTCCTAGTTTACTTCATCACCATGTATGTATGTAGAATAATACTGAAATCCAATGAAGAAGAAACAAACCTGACTAGGAAGAAGTCCAGCCAGAATACTCCTTAGCAGCGTAGATGGCGGCACTTCCCCTCATGTACTCTGCACATGTTGTCAGGAGATACCAGTCCTTGGAGAAGGACATCCTGGTCAAGTGGAGGGGCAGGGACAAAGAGGAAGGCTCTTAAGGAGATGGATTCTCACAGTGACTGCAACCATGGCCTTGAGCATAAGAACAATTGAGAGGATGGCCCAGGACTGGTCAGTGGCTTCATTCTGCTGCCCATGAGGTCTATAGAAGTTGGAACCTAACAGCAACAACAGCAGAAAGATTCATATGGAAAGGAATCTTTGGAATTGTCATGTTTTGAGAAGACTCTAATGCCCTCGGGGGAAGCATGTCTATTGTTTGGCTTGTCTGTTTTTTTTCTATATCAATCACCACATTCAAATAGTTCCGTTTTCTTTCACCTGTTGTTCATCAGCTTTGTGACCATGTGCCAATTTGGTTCACATTAATGGACCTCACTTTCTACAGTTGTAAAATAGAGATTATTCCTATTCCATGTGTCTTTATTTTTTGTATATAGTTTGCACAATAATAATGATCTACAAATGAAGTGGAAAGAAGCGGTTTTCTTAATTTGTGTGTTTTTAAGTAATAGCACATCTTAAGTTTTAGGCTGCCCACAGTAAGCTGAAGTGTATGGACTTCAATTTCACTCAGCTCCAGTCATCCTACACTATTGATGAAGATAAAAACATAATTAATCTCCTCATAATAAGCTTCTACTCTCATGTCAATTAGTTAGGCTGCTTAGAAATAAGCGCATGCTTTCCTTCTTGAGGAAGCCAAGAGTTAGCTTTAGATGAGATGGATTCACATTAATGCTTACTGAAAACTTTACCTAAGTCTTGAAACACTGTCTAAGCAAAATTGGAATTTCATAGAATTATTCATTTTCTCCAACAGCCCATGGCTACATATAAATAAGTAAAGAATCTGTATCACCTTAAAGAAAATTTGAATGTGTTAATTTTTAAGGAATATAAATTAGATATACATTACATAATTATATAATTATAATTTATTTTATTTTATTTGTTGGGTTGCAAAAGAGGATTTATTCTTTTTTTTCTTTTTTTTTACATTTTATTAGGGACTCATACAACTCTTATCACAATCCATACATATACATACATCAATTGTATAAAGCACATCCATACATTCCCTGCCCCAATCATTCTCAAGGCATTTGCTCTCCACTTAAGCCCCTTGCATCAGGTCCTCTCTTTTTTTTCCCCTCCCTCCCCTTTCCCCCCTCCCTCATGTGCCCTTGGTAATTTATACATCGTTATTTTGTTATATCTTGCCCTATCCGGAGTCTCCCTTCCCCCCTTCTCTGCTGTCCCTCTCCCAGGGAAGAGGTCACATGTGGATCCTTGTAATCAGTTCCCCCTTTCCAACCCACTCACCCTCCACTCTCCCAGCATCGTCCCTCACACACTTGGTCCTGAAGGTATCATCCACCCTGGATTCCCTGTACCTCCAGCCCTCATATGTACCAGTGTACAGCCTCTGTCCTATTCAGCCCTGCAAGGTAAAATTCGGATCATGGTAGTTGGGGGAAGGAAGCATCCAAGATCTGGGGGAAAGCTGTGTTCTTCATCGGTACTACCTCGCACCCTAATTAACCCATCTCCTCTCCTAAACCCCTCTATGAGGGGATCTCCATTGGCCGACACTTGGGCCTTGGGTCTCCACTCTGCACTTTCCCCTTCATTTAATATGGTATATATATACATATATACATATACACACACATATATCTTTTTTTTTTTTTTTGCATAATGCCTTATACCTGGTCCCTTGGCACCTCGTGATCACACTGGCCGGTGTGCTTCTTCCATGTGGGCTTTTTTGCTTCTGAGCTAGATGGCCGCTTGTTCACCTTCAAGCCTTTAAGACCCCAGACACTATCTCTTTTGATAGCCGGGCACCATCAGCTTTCTTCACCACATTTGCTTATGTAATTATAAATTTTTAAGCAGAATAAAATATGGAGACCTTCACAGTTTCATAGGGTGTCTTTGAACTCTTGAAAAGACTACAGATTCGAATTTAGCCTCTGTGGTTTATAGGTGTGAATATTTTGGAACACAGAGCCACTCATAAACTTGCTTTCATGGAATAATGCCTCAAATTTAATAGGTAAACAAGCCCTCTGCCTGTTACTCTCTACTTGAAATACTTAGAACTTGTGCTGAGTTCTGACAAACTTAATACTAGGCAAAACCTTTTTAACAACACTCAATCTTGTGCTTTTGAACAAGTGGAGCAAACTAGATAACCCAGTGCCTTCTAGTTGACTCTGACCCTGGACAGTCCTTTAGAGGTTTTCTGAGACTGTGAGTCTTTAAATGAGCAGGCAGCCTCGACCTTCTCCTACATAGCAAGCTGGTGGGTGGATGTCTGTCCAGTCATCACCAACCTTATGTTTAGTGGCCCAGTGCCTCGCCCACGGCTCCAGAAGAAATAGGTAAAGCTATATTGAGATTAAACAAACAAACAAACCCAAACAGATCTGTTTACCTCATGCTAAATCAGGCTAATGTCAAATTCTTAAACTCTTTTTATTCTTTATAGCTTCTTATAGTTGGCATTACACAACTCAGACCTGGATGTCATAAACTCTTTTGCAAACCTTGCATCTGTGGGGAACGTCACAGGTGGATAGTCACAATGACTGCAACAATGGGCTTAAACATAAGAACAATTGTTTAAACTCTTAAACACAAATCTTTAGTAGAAATGTCTTAGCTCTAGTGGATATTTTGAAGAGAATCCTAATTGAACAAAACAGGTTATTATGTGTATACTTTATATGTATTTTTCCGTGTATTATTTTTTTAAATATTCACAGATACTCTTGTGTCACTTAACTATAGGTCCGGTGCCATTTGAAGCGCACCTGGTCTTCAGGCGAACCTTAGGAGATACCGTCAAGCCCTGAGAGACACTGATTATTCTTAACCGCATTTTCCTTGGTGAGGAAACAAAGGCACAGAGAACTCGAGTGAGCTTGTCCAATATTACATTGAGAATTACAAAGTTGAACCAAACTTCAAGCCATGGAACTTCCAGCCGACCTTCAAGCCATCTTAACTCTTCACTGTACTACTCTTCAGTAAAGATAAATCTGGTCTAGAGCAGTAGTTCTCAACCTTCCCATTGCGTGGCCCTTTCATACAGGTCCTCATGCTGGGGTGACCCCCAACCATAAAATTATTTTTGTTGCTACTTGATAACTGTAATTTTACTACTGTTCTGAATTGGATGACCCCTGTGAAAGGGTCGTTCGACCTCCAAAGGGGTCGCAACCCACATGTTGAGAACCGCTGGTCTAAAGTTTTTCAACAATTCAAGAGATCCTTCACTCATGCAATCCCTTTGGATATAATCTATTTTAAAATAGGGTAAAATTCTGTTTAAAATCCTCTGACGTACATTTCCTCATATGCTCAGTAACCTCTGAATCTGTTACCTATTAGCCCTTCCCAAACTGTGGCCTGCCTCTTTCTTCCCCAATAAAGGGGCTTTCTTCTTTAACCAAGTCTATTAGTCAAATAATTCTTCATCTTGTCTTTCCCAGGGATCCTTTTGTAAGTGATTAAAATAGACTCTTGATTTTGACCTGCTCTGAGACATGCAGCACTTATGAAATACTTTCTACAGATTAATATTAATTTATCGAATTTTAAGATTTGAAATTAATGTAAATATTCATTTAATTAGCAGTATAGTCTGTTTTTAATATTTCGTTCTATAAAAGTGTGAATGTCTTAGGTTATAAGGGCATAGATAGTAAAGACTTGGTGGTTTAATTACCTTGAACTTCACTTAGCACCACATCAACACAATGAGGTGCTTAATCTTTTCTGTAATTATGATCATAGAAGATCAAAATAAAACTAGAATTACAATGAACCTTTCTTGTATAAGTTAATGAATTTAAGTTGGTAAGATGTCATTTATATTTAGACAAAATAGCTTATGGTTAGAATGAGCATTTCTAATATTAGGAAACAGTATTGTATACAAAGAATTGAGGTGAAAAGTTAATTTACTAGGTCAGAGGATAATTTATCCAATTTTTGTATTTAAAACAATTTACATAAGTACTTAGTAACATTTCCAACTATTATTTGCAAGGCCACTGAACATGAATATTGTCTAACAGGAAAAATAACAAATCCTGATACATTTAAGCTAAAATGATACACCGTGGGATTTTTTAAAGTGTGAGAGCACTCTGAGGACCTTGATGGGAGGGCCATGTGTGACCTCTTCTTGCTACATCTGTCCAAGAATGAGTCCTGTGTGGTGGCCGTCAGACATTCCTCCAACCGCCTTGTTCTTTTGCAGATTCTGACACCAATTATCCCTCCCAGGACACTGTCCTTCTATACGGGGCTTGGCAATCTGTTTCAAGAGCTACACAGACCTCACAGACAAGACTCATGATTGTGGGCATTTCTTGGGGAGCCTACAAGGTTACATCAAGTGAGGACCAGAAAATGTTAAGGAGACAGTTATTTTGTCTCCAGGACTTCTCAGCATGGCTGGTAGTCATCTCTCCCTCCTCCTTAGCCTCTTGCACTTGTGGTCACTAGAACAGCGTTTCAAAGATTCTTTTGCACTGATAAATGCCCACAGGGCACTCTCTGTTAGCTGTTCTTTGCCTGAAGGCACTCAGCTTCACTAACTGTGGGTCTGGAAGTTCACTTCTGTGCATTAAGGCACTGCTCCTTTGTTCTCATGAGACTCTTCTGCTCCGTCTCATTGTCTTGGTGCTGCTGGGTCTTGTGCCTCTGCTGACTCTGACATTGCTGGCAGGGATCTCAGTGAGCTTCATTAGTGACTTTTCGTTCTCAATGGTTGAGGGATTCCTTCTGCTGAATCTAAGGTGACTCCCTTCTATACTCAACAGAATGGCAAAAACGGTCCAAACCTTGAATGAGAGACCTTCACGTTCTTTACCTGCTCTCAAGGTGGGAGTTACAAAGACCGTGGCCGGAAGAGCCATAACAAGCAATTTCACCCTACCGCACACTTTCATTACGGAATATTAAGATACTACAAGCTTATCAAACATATTTTCATAGTAGTGCTTCAAATTTGTGGAATAGAGAGGTTCCCTGAGAGGAAAAACCAAAACAGATCTGTTTTTCTTTACAGAAAAGAACAGATTCTCTATATATTCTAAGAAGGGGGGGGGTCGAAAGACCTAGTGTAGGACAATGGTAATCAGAATACAGCAAAGAGAAAAGATAACCTAAAAATATGTATATATCTACAATGTTCATGGGACCAGAAGATTTAAGGTATATCTCCATTTTCTCTTATTTTATATTTTCCTGAATTTCTTATGCATATGCGATAGGAAAGAATATTAGACTTTTGGTCTGTGTTACCATTTTTAAGTACTTTGTATTTAATTAATTTTTCTTACAACATAAATATATCATCTTTCATTTAATCCCCTATGCAATTTTCATATATCGCCATTTCAAAAAAGGCAACAAAGCAAAATTACTCTTGATTCTGATATCATGATAGTCACGTCTAAAGGCTGCAGGTACATGATTAAAAATATCCTAACATTTTCATAATTTAACAGACTAAAGAACAAAAAGATTTAGAAAAATATTCCAAGGCAATTTACTGGTTTGGAACATGTGGTAAACAGCTGGAATAATGGAAGTTAACACAACAGTAACCACCTTTTGCACTGAGCCCCCATACACAGTAGGGAGGATTAACTGCTATCAGTTCTTGGTTGCATTTGCCATGGGGCTTCACTTTGAAAATGAAGAGAAAACTTGAGAATTCTTACCGGCAGCTTGTTAGCTAAACTTCATATGCAAAATGAGGACAGCATTGATTAAAATCAGATTTCAACTCTATCAATATCAATTCAGAAAGGAAAGCTAGCTCTTGAAAATTGATGAAGATAAGAATGTGGATCATTAACATTCATATAGCATATTTTAGGTAATAAAGAATATTACAATACAATTTTTAAAAAAGAAAGCCTCATTGCCATTGAGTTGGTTATGACTCATAGGGAACCCACAGGACAGAGTGGGTTTCTGAGACTGTACCTCTGTACAGGAGTAGAAAACTTCACCTCTCTTTCTAGCAGAGGTTGGGGCTTCGAACTTGCTAGCCTTTGGGTTAAGAGCCAAATGCTAAAGGGCAGGGTAGAAATCCCCTGGAGGTTCCCAAGACTGTGTAACTCATTAAGGGAGTAGAAGGCTTGGGCTTTTTCTTTGGAATTTAGGATTTGCAGATCACAGCCCAATGAAACCACTATGACCCCAGGGCTCATAGTGTATAACAGAATCTTTCCTTTTTCCTGTTTCTTTTTTCTTAAATCATTTTATTGGGGGCTCATACAACTCATCACAATCCATCCATTGTGTCTAGCACATTTGTACATTTGTTGTCCTCATCATTCTCAAAACATTTGCTTTCCACTTGAGCCCTTGGAATCAGCTCCTCATTTCAACCCTTCCTCCCCGCTTCCACTCCCTCATGAAACTTTAATAATTTATAAATTATTATTATTTTGTCGTATCTTACACTGTCTGATGTCTGTCTACACCCACTTTTCTGTTGTCCAACCCCAAGGGAGGAGGTTATATGTAGATTTTTGTAATCAGTTCCGCCTTTCTCCCTCGTCCTCCACCCTGTACTTCACAGTGCAATATGCTAAATCAGCTAATGAAAATTTTATGGTTCATAATGATCTTATCTGCAATTGCTTGTTGGAATAGCAAAAAAGAAATAGGCTAGAGCTGGAACGGTATGAATCGTGGTTAAAATAACCAAAGCAAAGCAAAAAAAAATCCCTCCTACAAACTCACAGCCATCAAGTTGATTCAGACTCATAGTGATCTTGTAGAACAGAGCAGGACTTCCCTCTTTTTCCCAGACTGTAAATCTTCAGAGGGACAGACGTCTCTCTCCATCTTTCTCACTGGGATTGAGTGGTGGATTCAAACTGCTGACTGTGGGGTTTGTAGCTCCAATCAGAAAGTATTGTCTAAAAGTTTTAGCCTACTGGGAAAATATTTTAATGTAAAATAAATAAATAAAATTGATAAACAGATAAAAGGAAAAATTACAAATAAAACAATTCTGGGGCTAACCAGTTTAATCAAAGTGAGCAACAACTTGAAATATATATAAGGAAAAGACCTTCAGATATTATTCATTAAGGTATGCCATATGGGAATTTTAACAAAAAATAATTCCATAAGTTACTCTCTATGAACAGTAATAAGTAAGATCTTCTCTGAGAATATACCTTAAGTTATAATGCAATCAAATTACTTGAAGGAAAATGAAATGTATGACACCTACGAAATAATTCTCAGAGAATCCTAAGATGGAGAAATCCAAAAATCAGAGCGAGAACCCTCATAAAATTTTTGTTGCATATATATAAATATATTTTATTGATGGATCATATTACACATCTCATTTGTATGATAGTATAATTACTTTATCATAAATTGCACATAATTCCCCTTGCCTAGAGTAGCATATATCATTTTGAAATAATCCCTTCCTGGGTCAAGTAATCATAAATTCACAGAGAGCCTTGTAAAGAATGATTTTGGATAGACACATGGAGAGTGCACAGCTTAAACTTTTTCTTCACTAAACAGATAAAGCAAGGTAGGGATATTGTTTTACAAATGTTTCCTTGAAAGAAGTATATCTTTTTGAGCCTGAAATACATTAAATTTATATATTTTGGGAATAACATATAAGGCTAAGCAGAATAAATATGAAAAGTTAAGTAGCTCTACAAAAAAAAGATGAAAGTGAGTGTGCTAGGCTAGGTTGACTAGAGAAACAAACCCAGTGACACTCATGTATGTATAAGAAGGAGCTTTCTATCGAGAAGCATTCTATATGAAGAAAACATCCCAGCCAAGGCAAACTCAAGTTCCTAAGTCCTACACTAGTCCACAAATTCCTCTTTAGACTCACAAAGCCACATGAAACAATGCCGAATGCAGGAATATCACAGGCCAGTGGGTGCAAAGTCGTGTGGATCCAATGGCTGTGTGCACATTACCGGAGCTCTTGCAGTCATCGGGGTCAGGCAGCAGGAATGAAGGCAGAGAGATAGGAAGAGGTTCCCAGGGCCTTCCTGATGAGAAGGCCATGCCCAAAAGGAGGTACCACCATGCTGTGACCTGATTGACAAGCAAGACTCCCCTCCTGTCCTTTTAGAAATCTTCAAGTTGACAGGAACTTATGTAACTAGCACAGACCACCCCTTATGAAACTAACACCTTTCCACAACTCTTTAACCATAGATAATTTTAAAACAAAACAATCATAAAATCATAGTTGTATCGAACAGTATCAAACTAAAATGCATACCACTCAAAGTGTGCCAGCCTCATTTAAATACTATAATTAAACAAAACAATTTAAATACTATAAGTAGACCATTTAAATTCTATAAGTAAACAAAACAAAAATATTCTATGCCTAACATTGAAATTATGGGAAAACCTACAGCATCATTCTATAATCCTATCAACATTTCCCCCACCCATCCATGTTGCTAAGCCACCTTCTTCATGTCTTTGTCTTCCACATTCCAGGTGTCCAATGTCTCTACTGCCCCTTCTATCAACCCAGGACTCTGAGGATACAAGCATTTTCGTTGATGTGAAGAATCTCATTCTATTTGGCACCTGCGTGTCTGCATCCATTGTTAAAGTCAAACCAGGACAGGCAATCCATAAAGTCAGCAGGAAGATGCACCAATTCACAAGCTCAAAAATCTTTTCTTCATTTGGTCAATTCATTGTGGGCCACCTCACTTGGCCTCACTCAGGTGCCCATGGGCTGTCTTGACTTTTGACCAAGAGTCCCTGTCACAAATACTCACCCACCTTAGCCATGTTGTGCTAAGTCATGTCATAGGCTCAGGTTCCCACAGCTCTTTAAACTTGAGACCAGGCAATCTGCTCTTGTTTGCAACTCTAGTCCCTGTGAACTATGTCCACAGGTGTCAGTGGCCAGATGCTCTATTCATATTTCCCACGAATCATTTCTATGATGCGTTATAGCAATAAAAATAGATAGAAAAGATCGATGTAATCCTAATACATTCAGATACTAAACACATTCTGAAAACATTCCAATTGAATCCTTCCTGATCTAAACTATCCCATTCACATGCATTATGGTCTTAGGCCTCTGGTGGCACCAAGCTAGGACCAGGCCTTTGGTCACCCAGTTAGACTAACTATAACGGCTTCAGAGAAGTTCGAAGGGTATTTTTGCCCCCTGATCTCAAAATTTACACCTGTCACATTCATTTTTACAATATTTCAGACAGAAATAACCAAATACAACTTCTGGGCATCAGAACCTTCACTTCCCATGTCCTTCCCAGAAGAGAACAAGTAAAATACATGACTATATTTGACCTCCAGCTAGTCAAAGAGAAAAGACTATCAGAAAGCAGAGAGGTCAGGCAAGCATCCTCTGTCCGTCTTCATGATTTGTTTCTCCAGTATTCCACTCCCCAAGTACCATATGGTGTAATGCCCGGTTGACTAGAGAAACAAATCCAGTGACATTCATATATGTGTAAGAAAAGGCTTTATAACAAGAAGGAATTGTGAATCAGGAAAACAGCCCAACCCAGTCCAACTGAAGTGCACAAGTCAAATACTAGTCCATAATTTCTTCTCCAGACTCATGAAGCCACATGCACTGTTGCTGAATGCAGGAATGTCGCAGGTTGTTGGGTGCAAAGTCTTGTGGATCTAATGGCTGTGTGCACATCTCCAGAGGTCTTGCAGCCATCAGGGTCAGGCAACAGGAAGCTGAAGCCAGAGAGAGAGGAGGAGGTTCCCAGAACTCTCCGTAGTAGGAGGCCACACACACAAGGAGATACCATTGGGCATAATTGGAAGGCTACGCTCCACCCTGTACTTTGATAAATCTCCAAGTTGACATGAGATTATGTGCATTTGTATTCGCACTGGGAAGTAAGATACTAATAAGATGATGTAGACATCCAAAGAAGACAGAGTAAGTTTCAAAAAAAAACCAGCTATGAAGTTATTAGTTTCTAGGCTTTGCTAAGTTAAGTTCCCTTGTAATGTTCAGAGAATATGAATAATAATATTGCTAACTAATCTATAGAATTATTTTATAGAGTGGCATGAACATACGGATAATGAAGTTAATGTTAATACATTGGCGTGGTCACGTGCACTGGTTGGCTGGGTCTCGTGCGCAGGTGGGCGTGGTCACGTGCTCGTGTGGACATGGTCAGATGTGCGGGCTGGCGTGGTCATGTGCTGAGGTTAGCGTGGTCACCTGCATAGGTAGGCGTGGTCATGTGCACCTGTAGGTGTGGTCACATGAGTGGTGGGCGTGGTCACGTCCACAGGTGTCAGTGGTCATGTGCGCGGGTGGGCGTGGTCTCGTGCACTGGTTGGGGGGCCACGTGTGAAGGTGGGCGTGGTCTCTTGCACGGGCGAGCCTCATCACTTTCGGAGGTGCGAGTAGTCATGTACGTGGGTCGGTTTGGTCACGTGCGTGGCTGGACATGTGCGCGGGTGGGCGTGGTCACTTTCAGGGGTGGTCGTGGTCATGTGTGCGGGTGAGCCTGGTCACGTGTGCGGATGGGTTGGTCACGTGCGTGGGTGGGCGTGGTCGCGTGCGTGGGTGGGCGTTGTGACATTTCGGGGTGGGCGTGGTCACGTGCACTGCTTGGTGGGTCACGAGCACAGGTGGGAGTGGTCACGTGAGCAGGTAGGCGTGGTCATGCCCCCCATTCCCCTGAACCCTTAATAGTTTATAAATAATTATTTTATCTTATCTTACACTGCCCAGCGTCTTCCCTCACCCACCTTCCCATTGCCCATCTCCCAGAGAGGAGGTTCTCCATAGATCCCCAAGATCGGTTATTTCTTTCTACACCCCCTTGCCTCCCGGTGTCGCCACTCCCACTGCTGGTCCTGGGGGTTTCATCCGTCGTAGGGAGTGACCAAAGCCAAGGCAACTGAGAGCAATTACTGAAACCAGAATGAAGGCTGAACATGGTATAGGGTGTAACTCTTAATGGGAGCAGAAAGCCTCATTTTTCTTTCATGAAGGGTTGGTGAGTTTGAACTGCTGACCCTGTGCTTCACAGTGCAATATGCTAAATCAGCTAATGGAAATTTTATGGTTCATAATGATCTGATCTGCAATTACTTGTTGGAATAGCAAAAAAGAAATAGGATAAAGCTGGAACCGGATGAATCGTGGTTAAAATAACCAAAGCAAAGCAAAAAAAAACAAAAACAAAAACAAATCCCTCCTACAAACTCACAGCCATCAAGTTGATTCAGACTCATAGTGATCTTGTAGAACAGAGCAGGACTTCCCTCTTTTTCCCAGACTGTAAATCTTCAGAGGGACAGACGTCTCTCTCCATCTTTCTCACTGGATTGAGTGGTGGATTCAAACTGCTGACTGTGGGGTTTGTAGCTCCAATCAGAAAGTATTGTCTAAAAGTTTTAGCCTACTGGGAAAATATTTTAATGTAAAATAAATAAATAAAATTGATAAACAGATAAAAGGAAAAATTACAAATAAAACAATTCTGGGGCTAACCAGTTTAATCAAAGTGAGCAACAACTTGAAATATATATAAGGAAAAGACCTTCAGGTATTATTCATTAAGGTATGCCGTATGGGAATTTTAACAAAAAATAATTCCATAAGTTACTCTCTATGAACAGTAATAAGTAAGATCTTCTCTGAGAATATAACTTAAGTTATAATGCAATCAAATGACTTGAAGGAAAATGAAATGTATGACACCTTCAAAATAATTCTCGGAGGATTCTAAGATGGAGAAATCAAAAAATCAGAGCGAGAACCCTCATAAAATTTTTGTTGCATATATATAAATATACTTTATTGATGGGTCATCTTACACATCTCATTTGTATGATAGTATAATTACTTTATCATAAATTGCATATAATTCCCCTTGCCTAGAGTAGCATGTGTCATTTTCAAATAATCCCTTTCTGAGTGAAGTAATCGTAAAATTCACAAACAGCTTTGTAAAGAATGATTTTGGATAGACACATGGAGAGTGCACAGCTTAAACTTTTTTTTCACTCAACAGGTAAAGTGAGGTAGGGATATTGTTTTACAAATGTTTCCTTGGAATAAGTATATCTTTTTGAGCCTGAAATACATTAAATTTATATATTTTAGGAATAATATATAAGGCTAAGCAGAATAAATATGAAAAGTTAAGTAGCTCTACAAAAAAAAGATGAAAGTGAGTGTGCTAGGCTAGGTTGACTAGAGAAACAAACCCAGTGACACTCATGTATGTATAAGAAGGAGCTTTCTATCGAGAAGCATTCTATATGAAGAAAACATCCCAGCCAAGGCAAACTCAAGTTCCTAAGTCCTACACTAGTCCATAAGTTCCTCTTTAGACTCACAAAGCCACATGAAACAATGCCGAATGCAGGAATATCACAGGCCAGTGGGTGCAAAGTCGTGTGGATCCAATGGCTGTGTGCACATTACCGGAGCTCTTGCAGCATGCACTTCATTTCTACAGCAGTAAATGACATTGCATGTGTTCTGGCAAGATCATTCCAAGAGCAGGTAAGAATGTTCTAGGTATCCTGCTGAACCCTACAAATATACACATTGGTATTCTAAAAGGCAGGTCAGTTATTAAGACCCAGTTTCTCCTTAGGACAAAGGCTTTCTATTCCCTTTAGAATTTATGGCCTCAGAAACCTACAAGGAGAGAGGTGCTCTGTCTTATGCAGTTGGTAGCGGATATAATTGTGTTGAGGGAACCGCCAGCCTACAGTTAGTAGCCTCTCACACACCTCTTGTGGCTCTACAGCACAACTGAGCTACCTAGTGTCCCTCGAAATGCCCCTTTGTCAGTGTGGTGCACATTCCTTTATCGAGACACTTGAACATTCCCAGTAGAATAAGACATTTTAATGGACAAACATTCCTCGTGAAATTCTGCTGGAGAAGGAAACCCACATCCTGAAAGCACGTCCACCCCTTCTCTTCTGAACCTTCCCTGTGACTGTTCCCTTCAGCTGGATGTGTCAGTGCCTCTTGGAAACGCTCCCCTTTCCTGCATAGGGCTTGGGCCCATCTCGTTACCTCCCACTCACACGGCCTCTGCAGATTAAGACCTTTAAGGAACTGAGTTAACATAAGGAGTTGTATAGAGGGTTCTTTGCCAATTCACACAACCCATGGGAAAGGTTCAGGCGAGTTTTCCATAAGCTGGAAGAAAGTAATATTTCTTATTTGCCATTCATCCAAATCTAGGTATTCTGTCATATTATATGTTTCCTAATGGCAATGGGATACTTTGGGGCTTTATTTCAAGTCTCAAAACTTCAATTTCCCCAGATTTCATAGTAATGGACATCTACCACTTACTTCAGGAATGTAAAAGAACAACAAAAACATGGAAAATCAACATTTTATTTCACAATGGATATTTGGGCAGGGAGACACACATACAAAGTTTCTCTGTCTTCTGAACAAAGGATTCAGATGGAGAAAAATGGACTGTGCTGAAAGAAGCACTTGGAGACGAGAACTTCAAGGCGTTCATTGACCACTGGCCATTCTGGAGGGGATTTCATCTCATCCCAACGTTGGATATGTTTCCTCCCTGTCCTTCCGGAAAGAACCAGGGCTTTTCATTTTCAGAATCTTCTCTTCAGGAAATTAAGACATGAGGATATTGGTTGCTGAGGAGTCCCTGGAGAGGCTCTGAACTCGAGAGGATTGGGGGACTCTACCACAAGAGGACACAAACACCCAGCATCCTCTGCACTGGCTCCTGTGGAAAAACTTGTATCCCATGTACTCTGAGCTCCCTCGGCTGCCCAGGATCCTCTTGGCTTCCTGTCACTTGAGATGTGGGAGCACATCCCCTTCACCTTCACTGTGTCTCCTGGTGCTTCTCTCACAGAGTCACACATGGCAGTGTCCTCGGGGTTCAGACTGCTCAGGTCAAATATCACCAGCTGCTTGGACTGGTCCTGATGACATTGGTTAGATGTGGGAAGGCTGGGTTGTGGCTAGCATGCTGATCAATAGCACGGTTTGCTGTGTAATAGGGTTTTGTTTCCCAGGTTCTGATCAATTCAGAGGTGATAGGTGCTGAAGTGGAAGTTAGACACAAGCAGTAAGCTACTCTGAGAACACTTTCCCACCACACGACTGGACTCTCCCAGCTGCAACTGGGATGTCATACCTGTTGCTGCTGCTTCTGTTGTTGTTGTTAGGTGCCATTGAGTCGGTTCTGACCCACAACAATTCTATGAATGACAGAATAATTGTTCCTTTCCTTGAGCCCATTGGCGACCTTCTGAACTAGAGAAAGAAAATGAACCCAGAGAAAAACAGCCTGCAGACTGGTACTGAGAACAATGTGCTTATCTCTGTGTGAGGAGTAGGATCAACTCTGAAACCCTTCTGCTTTTGCAAGATTCTGGCACTGAACTAGACACCCTTCTGGGTGAAAAGTGTACTCACTGAAGAATCTCACTAAGGTCTGCGGAATGAGTATGACCTTTCAGGAGCAACTAGCTAGGCCTCTTTCTCGAGACATCACTGGGTGAATTGAACCGGCGACTTCTCAGCTAAACTGATAAACTTTGTGCAACCCAGACACTCCATGTGCTCTGAATCTCATCGGAAAATTCCTTCCAGTCCCATGAATTTCATTAGAGAGCTTATGGTGGGGACCGACACCTCACAGAGTTACTTCCCCTGCAGTGCAGACAGGCGGATGTTTCACATGTGAGAATATCTTTCAGTTGACATTTAAAGTCATGCATATCAGGGAAAGGCACTGAATCATAAAAGTCGATTTCTTTGAGGACACTATGAGATAGAGAAGAAACATGGAGCACGAAGTACAGCTGTACCTGCTCCTGGGTCTGTGTTCTGTTCTCTATGTGTCCTGAGCGCCCCCTGGAGACCACTCCCACTCCCTGCAGGGGAGATTTGTGTCTGGCTCTCACTGACTTCCTCTCACTGTGCGTCTTACACAGTAATACACAGCAGTGTCCTCAGTAATCACGGAGCTCAGTCACAGGGAGAACTGGTTCTTGGATGTGTCTGGGTTGATGGCTAGACGATCTTTGAGAGATGGCAGAATAATATCTGTACTACTTTGAGCAGTAGTAGTAGGTCCCTGACATCTATTCAAGACCTCTCCCAGGGTGCTGCCTGATGCAGTTCCAACCAGAACTGCTGCTGGAGACTGAGTCACCAGTGATGTTGCAGTTTCAGGTCAGTGTCTGTGAAGGTCTCTCCATCTGAGGGGCTGACTCCTTTAGGTGTACCTGGGACAGGGCACCTGGGGACAAAAGAAAAAAAAGTACAGTAAATCCCCCCCCCCCCATATAACTGAATATATTTTAACCTATTCTATCTCCCTGGCTCTGGCCTGATGGGAGACCCAGCACCATCAGGAGGAGGAGGAAGGAGACAGACATTTCTGAAGTAAGGTCACCCTGGCTAAGCAGACTCTGGAGCCCCTGGTGGAGAAGTTGCATTCAAACATTAAACCATGACTACTATTTGCCTATAAGTATCACTGACTTGCATAACATCTGAGGACCATGAACAGCTGCACAAGAAGTATTCTCCAGAGCTGGTTCCTGAAGCCACCCGGAGGCAGGCAGGTGGAAGAGCTGGAAGCAAAGGTGCTCACAGCTTGAGTTCACAGCTTCCGCCGATCCCAATGTCTATAACCTTCAATGAAGGAGAGTTTCATTGCACTGGTACACATATTTGAATGTCCCTGGTTTTGCATCTCTAGTCTGCCCTGTCAGGGGAAGCCAGCCCCTAACACATCATTACGGGTCTGGCAGGCACAATTGTACAGCGATAATAAGTTAGGATTATAGTAAAGTTATAGAGAGCATGAGAGATAGAAGGGAAATATAGAAATAAATGGAGTCAGACATGATTCATGGCAGCATGCTCCCCTCAGCCCCGCTTGGTGGTCCGCGAGGAGGGAGAGAGCCTCTTTAATGTTGGCCCAGGCTTTTTATATTATCTGGGGACATGCACGCCCCCTAATCACAGCTGAGTACAAATGTCACAGAAAGGGGTTGTGCTATAGGTAATACAGTAATGAGCGGGGGTGGTCTAGGGGCATACACGCAATAATAAGAGGAGGGATTGGGGGTATACATGCGATAAGATGGGTAGATAACTTTGGATGTCATAAAGTCAGTTTGGCCTGTTCCCTGACTAAGCTGATAGAGATCATTATTGGTAGGGTGAGAATGCTTGGTCACAGGCCTCAGGGAGGAATAGTTTATTGTCCCCAGTGGCAGAGAGTGAGGCCTGCGATATAGTCTGGTGACTATCTTCCCTAGAGACCTACCCTGTAGTCTGGTGACTAACTGCCCTCAGGGAGGATGTCTGTAAACTTCTGACCTCTCCCCACACTACCCAGACTAACACAGCAGGCATTTCCAGAGAAGTCGCCCTTTAGTTGCAAAACCTAGGCTAAGTTCCCTAAGATTTAAGGATAAGGTGGCTCCATCAGAATTGGGAACATAAATCAGTTTAATTCAGTAAATATTTGCTGATAAGTGACTTTTGTGGATTCCTGATAAAGTCAGGTGACAGTTTTCTGTACAGTCTGGGGAACTATGTGACCATATTGGGAAATGTAACAGAGTTGATAGTTTTCCTATCAACATTTTCAGCCAGCAAGTTTTGAATCTGACTTGAGCTTGCATAAAGGAATTCCCAAGTATAACAGGCATAAAAGAAGCACAATTCTTATGGATGCAAGTTAATCAGTAAATGCTTCACTTTTTCTTTCCCAAAAACACTTGTTCTGAGGGTCCTGGCAGCCAAGGGTTACTTGCAGGAAGCAAATTTAAATTTCAGACCATTCAACTTGGAAAAGTCACCCCAAACACTGTCCATACACTTGACCCGTTGGACTGATAGGACCTCGAGTGAGTGATAAATCAGCAGCGTGCATAAATCATGATAAGCATCAATGAAGAACACAACTCTCATGTTTAACTGTCCCCAAAGTTTCCTGGAAAAATCAAACAAGAAGATAGTATACAAATTCCAGCTCTAAGAACAGGCAAGTTTAACAACCATTCTCCCATCCACATTCCTCCATTCCCTTTTCAATGCTCCTGCTTAAGTTTTATTTTTAAATTTTGTTAAACTGACATATAACTTACCTAGACATGCATGCTAGGTACTTCTATTTTTCTGAAAATCAGTCATACACGACAGTGCTTTAGGTCACAGAATGGACTGTCACCACAAAGGTTAAGCAAGGCCCTTAGTCCGTGCTTCAGCCCCATTAACACCTTGGCAGGATTGGATGTTTGGGTGTTTCCAGTTTGTTAGGAGGAGGGACATCCACACCCAACGTACATGGTTCTATCTCAACCATGTCACCCATGCACTCCCTCTGCAAAGGGCCAAATTACTGGTTCCTCAGCCATTGTTATCTGAGTCTTTGCCGCTGGAGTTTCAGCCACAGGTGTGGGCCCTTTGGCGAGGACCACCTCTCTCTGGTTCCTCCCCGAGCCCCACCCCAGGCCCACCAGGCCCCGCCCACCCTGTCACCAGGCGCCTGTGTTGGCGCCTCAGCAGAAATGGGCGGGGCAAGAGCTGACTTGAGAGGAAGTGAAGGCAGACCCCTGCCCCTCTCTGTCCCCGCCAGCTCCTCCCACCCCAGTCACGCCCAGAAAGGGCCGGAAGTAGTGGTGTCTTATTCTGAACTGCAGCGCACAGCGAGGATTCCACTGTCAGTGGTCTGCTCTCGGTGCCAGAGAAGCGCCCACAGCCTGAGCACCCTGTTGCCGGCGCTCCCAGGTGGGAGGCTCTGGGCTCCGGGACATGTGTGTGGGCCGAGGCTGTTTTAGTCCAGCTGACTAGGGTGCAAGCGCCCTTTCTCTCCCCCAGGAACCCTGCCAGCGCTTCTCTTGGTGAGAGGTGGGCTGGTGTCCCTGAGGCAGGTCACATTTCCCCGCTTTCGGATTGGTTGGGGTTCATGGTGGGATTCCCTGTTGGAGAAAGGGGATCCCGACTGAGGTTTGGGGCTTTGTGGTTCCCTGATTCTCTCTTTGCGGGTCTCCTAACCCCCCTCCCTTGTTTCCTTCCACACAGTGATGCCTCCTCCTGAGACTCCTTGCGCCTCCTCAGCTCAAAGGTGAGCCTCGGGGTCTTGTTCTGCTGACCAGAGTCTGTTCTAGGTGTAAGATCTCTTGCTGGTCTGTGACAGAAACGTCTTCCCTGGCTTTAAAATATTGGTCGCGGCCTTTTTTTCTTACCCCTTGTTTCGAATTCCATCTATATATTATTAAGGTTTTTAAAACCATTCCCATTTCCTTTTCTTTCCATTCTTTATTGCTTCTGTTGTGTCCAGTTTGTGAAGCACAGAAGGGGTGGAAGTCTGGAGATGAAATAACATGCAAGGGTTTTTAAGGATGTCTGGGTAGGGACGGGGTGGGTGGCTGGCGGAGTTGGGGAGGGTGAGGGGACTTGGGGAATAAAAAATGAAGGATGGAGGGGACTGAACACTAGAACTGAAGGTGAC
The DNA here is from genome assembly GCF_050624435.1 of Tenrec ecaudatus. Lineage (NCBI taxonomy): Eukaryota > Metazoa > Chordata > Mammalia > Afrosoricida > Tenrecidae > Tenrec > Tenrec ecaudatus. The sequence continues at coordinate 125,148,941 of NC_134542.1, forward strand.
TAATAAGCCTTTTTAAAGGCGATTTAATCATGGTGGGAAAATAGACAATGTGAAATCGATTGTGGTAATGATTGTGCAATGCTTAAGATGGCTGAACTGTGGGATTATGTGGGATATGTGGATTCAGTGCCCCAAAAAGTGTTAAAAAAAGAAAGATCTCCATCATAAAAGCAATCTAACTAAACTATGCACAGAAGAATCAAAAACCAAAGTGAAACAAAGAAACTAAAAACAAGGTAATGCTAAAGTGATCGACCTCTATTTTGGGAATGAAATGGGCCCTTGGGTTTTGAACGTTGTAAGGCTGAAGGACAATTTACTTTACCAGAGAGCAGCAAGAGCTGGCCAGCCTGCCTGCAGGACAACAGCAGGCGCACAGTCGCCAGGATGTCCCAGGCCTTCATGGTGGAGCAGTTTGGAATGTGCCAGTTGAGATGAGCCCATAGTTGTCATTGATCAATGAGTGCACCAAGCCCATGGCCCTGAATGAGATGCTAGAGTCCCGAGTGGACCTACTGGAGCAGCACCTTGTGCACATACACAGAGTAGGTCTCCTTCCTGCTGCACTGGCATGTCTTGCTGTGTTCCCTCTGAGCCTTAGCTGCATCCTCCTTAGGGCCCCTACCCGGGGCATGCAGGGACTTAGCAGGGCAGGTGGGTTGTTTGACTGGGACAGTACACCTGGCAAAGGTAATGTAGGTGTCCTGAGGGAGGACAGAAACCTCCCCTAGAGCAGAAGGGCTAAAGCTTGCTGGATCTTGATTTTCAGCAATACAGAGTGTGAAAGCAGGACCTCTACATCCCTCTAACCTTTTGGGTTTTCAGCAGGTATTGTTGGAAAAGTTACCACAAGGATAACTGGCTTGTGGTGGCCAAGTGTTCATAGTGATGTCACTTTTTAATCCTTCAATGTCGGAATGATTTGATCTGATCTTCCCTGTAAGATGGGGGTGGAGTGTGAGGGGTAGAGGAGAGAGGAGGGAGGACAGAGAAGAGGAAGGAGGAGAGAGGGAGAGATTGGAGCGGCCTCCACACTCCCTGATGGCCCATAGCCTGGATTCCCAGGCTGCCCCCTGCCCACAAAGCTGGGTATACCAGCCACTGAGTTGGGACTTAATTGTTTTTCTCGACACTACTTAGGTGGTCAACAAGGAGGTCCTGTTAGGAAAACAGGTCGGAGATGCTCACATTGTGCACTTGTGTGTCAGCATGCCGGTTGGATCCCTGGCCTGCTGTCGGCGCTCTCCAACCCTGGGGTCCCCAGGCTCTCCCTCCTGTTCTCACAGACTTTTGAATAGTTGAGTTGTATTCCATTTTACTTTCTTAGATCTTATCATTGTTTCAAAATATTTCACAAAAAAATCTATTTTCAATTCCATTATTTTACTTACGGGATTTCGGTGTGTACATACGTGCATGTGTGTGTACCATGCACACGTTTTTGTAGTATCCTTTTGGATCACCACTAAGGAGGTCGACCAGTAGTCTTGTTCGGACAAAATGTGTGCTACCTGCCAAGTGATATATAAATCCGCTAGTACCGCTTCTGACCGTTTTAGCCCTGCAGGCAGGCTGGCCAGCTCTCGCTGCTCTCTGGCTAACAGCATCACCTCCTCCTCCTCTTCTGTTTTAGGAGGGTATCAGTGTGTTGGAAAGACGCTTAGCATCTTAGTATGTAAGGGGTAATGGTTTGGGAGTTGGATATTAGCAGTTAATCATTAGGGATTTAAGTACCAAGTTATTTTTGTGTGTTGAAATATAACCTACAACTTTTTTACATTTACTAGCTATAGTATTTATCACCTATTTGGCATATTTTTATATGATATAAAATTTATGATGAATAACGAATTTTCATTTCTTTTTTGGAAGTTTTTCTTCCTTTTATTCTTTTTTTCTGATTAATCTAGCTAGTACAATTTTTAATATGAGTGGTGAAAATGGACATGTATGTATATGCTGATTCTGAGGTGGGGTAAATTTTTCTCTCTTTCCTCCTACATGTGACATTTGCAATGTTTTTTTTCCATGAATGTATATTAGCATATTGGGTTTGACCTATTTCATGTTAGATTTGTAGTTGTTTTGTTTTTAACATGAAAACTTTTGACTTTGTTTAGTATATATTCTGTGTCTATTTAGATAATTGACTTTTTCTCCTTCAGTAAGCATATTTGAGTGTTTTATTTTCTTGTGCTAAATCAATTTTGGGATTAATTAGAATTAATCATGATACACACTTAATTTAATATATTGTCTGTCTCAGTTTCCTATTTTTAAAGTAACTTTTTCATTCAGATCCTTTATCAACACTGGTCTACAGTTTTCTTAAAATATCATTATCTGACATTGGTATTAGGTTATTTCTGGTCTCATAGAAGGTGTTACTAAGTGCTCTCTCAAAAGTATTGTTATGTTGGAACCCAATAAGTTGAACTTAAACAACAAAACAGTAAAAAGTATTTATTCATCTTATGTGAGTACTCTAACTGCCAGAATTTTTAGTTTTCATCTATCGTACAGTTAGGCTGGAAGTTTCTCATGAAATTTTATTTTGATTCAATTGATTATAGAACTTCTAAGCATCCTGAAATCCAGTGAGTAACTATTTTCAGTCCCTTGCTTTGCTGGATCCTCTGATCTTCTAGCTGAATCCTCAGTGTACAGGACTACATTATTTACAGTTTCCTTGAAAGACAAATAGCTACTCACAACTTAGTGAGTGTGCTGCCCTTAGGCAGCTGGATGGACCTTTAGGACCCCAGATGCTATTCTTTTGATATCCAGACAGCATCAACTTTCTGCACCATATTTGCTTATGCACCATTTTGTCTTAATCTATTGTGTCAGGAAGCTGAGCATCATGGAATGCCAGGTTATTAGAACAAAGTCTCCTTTCATTGAGGGAGTACTGGAATAGAGGTCCAATGTCCATCTGCTACCTTAATACTTAGTATTTAAATATATGTACATAGATTTATTTCCCTTTCGTCATATATATATTTAAATATGTAAATGACTGTATTTAGAACTCTATAATGCTCTTTGTCTCCTAGTTCTTTCTTCTATTTCCTTTTACTTTCCTCTTGTCCCACTATCATGTTTGGCCTTCATATGTTTTGACTAATTCCTCTCATTACATTGCTCTTGATCACGCCCTACCAGGCATCCTACACTATCCTCAACATCATTTTAGATTACTTATTGTGCCCTTGACCCCAGATTAATACCCACTTCCTTCCCCCGCCCACTTCCCCATCTCCTGTATCTCCCCAGAACCATCAGCCCCATTGTTTTCTCCTCTGGTGTGTTTACCCTGTCTTTTGTTTGGGCATGCAAATGGTTTTTCAGGCTGGAGTCCCTCATGCCTAGGGTCCAGGCTATCCCTAACTAAATTCCATAAGCTAAACGTGCCTAGGGAAACCTTCTATGTCCATTAGTGGTGTAGTGATCTCTTAACCATTTCCCTACTTTTTGCCAAGTTTCACTATTTACAGTCCCTTCTTCAGGAAACCAAGGACATACCTTAACCACACAATCTAAAAACTTCTCTAATATTTGGTAGCTTACCTTTGCTTCTCTAGCTTTTAACATATTTTGAAGCATATTTACAAAAATCTGTTTGCTATTTCCTTGACCCATTTTACTCCCAATAGCTCACGGCACCACCAATCTCTTTGTGTACACCTTTGTAATCCGTGGTGTCCTTCACTTTGTCCCCCGTTTTCAGAGTCCCTGTTTCGGGCGCCACTCTTGTCAGAGCCAGCTGATGAGTCGAACAGTCCTGAAGGAGGGAGTGAGGATTAAGGGAAAAAAGAATTTATTGGGAGGGCAACAGTGAATACTGAAGTCTCTAGTTTATTTTACATACTTCTTTTATCCATGCAGAAACAACCTGGGGTTAATCATCTCATTGTTAAGCAAGCACATTTGATACACATAGCAACTCTTATGACCCATTTTCCCAGAGCTTGCATAAGTTCTTGTTCTTAACAGTCTGTTTTAAACGTAAAGTCACAGAAGAAATCAGCAAACACTGACACATAGGTCATGAAACTTCTCAGCCGTTTCAAGGCTGAGTCTTAATGGCCTTCAACACGGGGCCTAGTATACAACCTTACTCTTCAATCAGTCTGCCCCAGAGCTCTATAATTGAAACCTGGACTTAAGACCTTGGGAATGGTGAGCCTTATCACGTATGCTTGATGACTGGGGAGGAGAAATTTTTTTTTAATGTGTATTTCTCTAGTAGGCTGACTTGGAGATTAGTTTTATAGGGGCACTAACCTACACCTCTGTCAAATAACTGCCACTTCACACCTCCTTGCCTTAGAAACTCACTGGTGCTTGCAAAAGGCCAGTGGTAATGATATCCAACTAGCCACACAGGCTACTGCCTCCCCACTTTATTGCAGCACAGCCACTTCCCTCCACACTCATTTTTGTCTTCCTACCCCTTCAGCCTCCTGGTGGGGCATGTTTTACAAGCTCATGCCCACACACTAGCTATCCACCCTCTTCCTAGAAGCCCAACAGTATGGATGGTACATCCTAGAATACAGGCGAATAAGCCCTCCAGCAGTTTGTGTTGTTTGTCATCAGTTGAACATTATTTAGAGAGCTTGAAACCCATGCTCTGTGCCAAGATGATGGAAGATAAATCATCTCTTTCCTTGATCCATCTCATGTACCTTTAAGGTTCTGCTTTCACCCTGGCTCTTGGCATCGCCCATTTACCTACAACTAGGCATTTGAGTGTAGTGTGCATTCTTTTACGAAGGCTTTATCATTGCCATCCTTAAACACAGAGCTGCAGAGAGGAGAAAATAAGCATCCCCCTTGGCCTGTTTCCTAGTTAAGGCTGTCTCTGCATTGACCAACTCACCTCTAGGATTTGCTGTTCATGTCCCTCTGTCTCTTATTGTCCACTTCAAAAAGACGTTTCATTGATTAGCACATTCTGCTGTGCATTTTACTATGGGCCTCTAATGGATTCCCCCAGCCTAAGTAATTTCTTAACACTCAGTAGATTATTTTATTCAAGGAGATGCAAGCTCATAAAACTTGACGAAGAGCTCAGATGAGTTGGAGTAAACACACGCTAGCAGGAAACTCACAAAATGATATTTTCATTCTAACAGTCATATTAACATACACATGCATACTATGAACAAATTAGCACATATACTAGAACTAACAAATCTTCATACAGTACCCTCAGAATAATAAATACACATGCATTTACTTAAGAAAAGAACCACAAAGACACACTAAAATATACTAGAATTATAATAATAAAATAAATAAAGAACAGACTACAAGTTCTGTTACATAATATAACATATTAAGGCAATGTGCTAGCACACACAAAAACAACAGACATAAAGTGCATACAAGAACATACACTGAGCTACAAGAATGTGGAGGTCTGTGGTAGATACATTTTCTCTGTAGGTCGAGGAAATAGGTACCTAATTTAACTAATCCTTCTTAGGCTCCTCTACATTTCTCCCCTGAGGGCCCCTGTTTTCTGTGGGCTTTCAGTGACCCCTGGGTCCTGCCTTCTCTTTGTATTGGTGTTTGTGTCTGGCTTCCCACAGCCTTTCCCTGTGTGTCTGACTCAGAAATACATGATCATAACTACAGCAGTCACAGTGCTAATTGAGGGAAAAGCAGTCCCTGGGCATGTCTCTAGAGAAGGATATTCTGATCATAATAATAAGTGGAGGCATAGCCACCCACAGAACTTGAAGGGAACCTGTGGGTGCCCTGTACAAAATAAGACGTGTATAGCCCATGCACACGGGGGCATAGGGCACGAAGGGAGGTGAGTTCTGTGGAGGTACCTTGAGACTAAGCATAAAATATGTCTTGTCTCCCTTTTCCCACTCTTGTATCAATATTCACAACTACTAAATTAAACAAACAACCTTTGGAGAAAAAAAAAACTGACTAAAATTAGTCTGTGGTGGATAAGGGCAGACAGGAGCTGTGAATTAATAAAATGAATGAACTCAGTGAAGAAAGTCTCCGATTGTATGAATGGAGATAGGCAACATGATATAGGATTGGGCTACTGGTGATAAGTTCTTGTTGTCTGGGAAAAATATATATACACACAAAGCTAATAAAGTGTGATCCTGTGCACAGTAGGGACTGTTGTCCCAAGGAAGGAGGGAATACAGGAGGGGTATTGAAAGCAAGGGATAAAGTGCTTGATGAAGCAGATGATGTGAACAGAATTCATCCTAGATGTAGGAATTACCGATTATAAGGGAAATTTGCGGTGATTCAAGGGGAAAACGAAACAGAAGCTAAGTTCAAAATCATCCTATCATCATAGGGAGATTGGGTGAGTGTTTCACAAAGACATGAGGAGATGCATCGATTCCCTGAGGGATGCTGAGAAGGAGAAGAATCCCCAGACACAACAGGAAGCCAGTGGTGAAGCTCCACCTGCACCTGCTCTTGGGTCTGAGTCCTGTGTGGGTCCTGAGGGGCCCCTGCAGTCTAACCTCTTCCACTTGGGTACATTCGTGTCTGGGCTAACTCTGTGCGTTGGTCTGGGTAGACTAGAGAAACAAATTCATAGACACATGCATATTGTGTAAAAGAGAGATTTTAATATAAAGGACAATTGTACATTGAGAAAGCATCTTGCCCCAGTTAGGTCCAAGCCCATAAGTCCAGTATTAGCCCATATGTCCAATACCAATGCATAAAGTCCTCTTCAGACTCATGAAATACATGCAATGATCCCTAATGCAAGATGATCACAGGCAGTGGACAGAAAGTCTTTGGATCCAGTAGCGTTGTAAGGTTCTCAGTGCTGACAGGGGCTCTACATGGCTTCTCCAGCACCCAGACTTCATGAGGTAGGTCCACATGGCTTCTATTCAGGGATGTTTCACAGGGAGTCACCCTTGTCGGTAGGATGTCTCCCAGGGACTAGAGAGTGTCTTCCCCTCCAAGATGGAATACGGGATTTCCCAGAATTCTTAGGAGAAGGCCATGCCCACACAGAGACGTCATTGACTATGATCCAATTGACAGACTCCAGCCCTTCCCTTTTTATCTTCTCAAGTCCCAAATTTACACCAGATTATATAACTACCACACTGTGAATCTTTTGCACAGAACTACAGAGCGATGTCCTCGAATTTCAGATTGTCCATTTGAAGTTATAGTATGTTCTTACCATTGTCTCTGGAGATGGTAAATTGGCCCTTCGGAGAGTCTGTGTGGCTTTTCCTACCAACATTATTAATGTATGAAACCCACTCCGCCCCTTCTCTGGAGCTAGGCAGACCCTGTGCATATTATAAATACAGACAGTGAATGCAGAAATAGCAGGAGAGAGTCTCAGAGAAGCCTCAGGCTGCCTAAAGTCTCCCTCAGATGCCATAGCTCCACCTCACACTGGACACCTGCAAACACACAGACATCCTGATCATGAAAATCATAACATATTCACTGCCTCTCACTCATGCCCCCTCATACACACTTTCTCTCCATCAAAGCACCTTTTGAAATTCCAAAAAGGGAAATTGAGCTCAATATAGATTCCATGGTGACTTGATGTGTTCAGTCCTGAATGTTGGCACATGGGAATTCCAGAGTTGGAGCATCTTTCCAAGAGCTTCAGAGTTGGGACTTGGATGGTTTTCATCAGCAGGGGAGATGTCTATTTGCATACCTTTTGCCTATATAGTCATAAGTAATGTTGAATGACTTATAAGAGAGTCACTCCAAGAGTAGCTAAGGATGTTCTAGATATCTTGGAGAGCTCTGCGTGTGGAGTTCATTATGTAATGGGCTGCTAAATGCAAGGTCATTCATTTTAAATCTCCAATGGCTGTGCAGGGGAAAGAATGCTCTCCACACTCATGAAGGTTTACAGATGCAGAAGCCTAGAAGGGCAGTCCTATTCTATCCTATAGGGTTGTTATGAGAAAGAATTGACTTAATGGAAATGTCAACCTACAGTTAGAGACACTTCCTTGAAATGTGCCCACTTCCTCCCCACCCCTTTGTATGGTGTTTATTCTTTTCTTGATGCAGTTAAATATTCCCCGTAGAAATATATATATTTAATGTGACACAAGCTTCCCTTATCTAATTCTGTTGTAAATTATCTTTTGAAAAAGGAAATTCATATGCTAAAGGTAAACCCTCCCCAGCCCCTTCCAGGTCTTCCCTAATTGTCCCCTAGAGCTGAATATGACAGTGGCTCCTGAGTCTTGCTCCTTCCCTGCAGGTTTATCTTGCCTTAAATCATACTTGCCTTCCCTTCACAAAGTTTTTGCACACCAAGAATTTTAAGGTACCAAGTTAAACTTCGAAGTTCTGTAAATGCTGATGGTCTCTACATTTCCCAGAGAAGCCAATGCTGTTTGTGAATTTGCATAACACATCGGGACATTTTCAGGGCATCTTCCAAAAACTAGAGGAAGTCTCCCATGGTTGAGGAGTTGATTGTGCTTTCCAAATCTATGTATTATGCTTTATAATACTAGTGTTTTCTTTTTTATTAAATACTTTTATTGGGAGCTCTTATGGCTCTTTTCACCATCCATGCATTCGTCCATTGTCAAGCTCATTTGTACATATGCTGCCATCATCATGTTCAAAGCATTTGCTTTCTACTTGAGCCCTTGATATCAGCTCCTCATTTTCCCCCTCCCTCTCCCACTCTTCCTCCTTCATGAACCTTGATAAATTATAAATTATAATTTTCATATTTTACATTGTCTGCTGTCTCCCTTCACCCACTTTTCTGTTGTTTGTCCCACTGGGAGGGAGTTATATGTCAATCCTTGTGATCGATTTCCCCTTTCTACTCCCACTTCCCATTATCTTCTTTGTATCCCTATTCTCATTATTGGTCCTGAGGGGTTTATCTGTCCTGGATTCCCTGTGTTGCGAGATCTTATCTGTAGCAGTGTACGTGTTCTGGTCTAGTCAGATTTGTGAGCTTGAATTGAGGTTGTGATAGTGGGAGGAGAAGCATTAAAGAACTAGAGTAAAGTTGTTTGTTTCATCGGTGCTGTAGTGCACTCTGACTGGCTCTTCTCTTTCTTGCGACCCTTCTGTAAGGGGATTTCCAATTGTGTATAGATGGGCTTTGGGTCTCCACTGCACACTCTTCTTCATTCACATAGAAATGATTTTTTTTTTGTTCTGGGTCTTTGATGCCTGATACATGATTACATGGACACCTCATGATCACACAGGCTGGTGTGCTTCTTCCATGTGGGCATTTTTGCTTTTCAGCTACATGTCTATTTGTTTATCTTCAAGCCTGTAAGACCACAGACACTATATCTTTTGATCGCCACGAACCATCAACTTTTCTTCACCACATTTGCTCATGCACCCAATTTGTCTACCACCATCGTGTTGGGAAAGTGAGCATCACAGAATACAGGGTTTTAGAACAAAGTGTTCTTGCATTTGGGGAGTACTTGAGTTGAGGCCCATTTTCCATCTTGGTCTGTTTGTTGGCCTTTAGGAGTGTTTTCCGGATGTATCTTGTGGGGTGCCACGTTCTGGCCCCAAAGTCTATCCTTTATACTCCCTCGGGATCTCCTTTCTCTGCTTCCCCCGCCGCTCCATTACATGCCCCCAGTGATTTCCTCTGTGTGGTGGGTTCAGCTCAGTCGTACATCCCCCACTGTGTCTCAGGTGCTGTCCCGTGTAGGGCCATGGGTTGGTGCAGGATGTTGCACCTCGCTGTGGGGCCGGCTGTATGGTTCTCTCTGTACAATGGGCCCTTCGAGCCGGGCTATCGTCCTCTGAGCTTGGTGAGCCCAGGTGTGCTCCGCTCCGTTCTTCCTCTTTCCTTTGCTTCAGCTTCCTTCTGGGTGTGGTGTTCCTCTCCCACACCAGACGATGTATTTTCATTTTCTGTGGTATTCCCTTCGATTGTGGGGGTCAGGCTAATTCTGGTTGGGACTGGTGTATGGTCCAGTCTCTTTGTGTATTCCTCCGTACTTTACGTTGCCTTCGTAGTTTGGCATGTCATGGTGGGGTCCGTATGCATGTTCCAATTCTGTGGGACACAACCAATACTCTTCCCCCGGGGTGGGTTAGTGCCCTGTTCCCCCCATACCATTCACTCAGTTTCTCACCCCCCCCTTGCTTCTCCCTCCCTCTGCCCCACTTCCCCTTCTTTATGCTGGGCTCTCATCTGCCTCCCTCCAACTTTCTATGCTTCCACCTGTTTATTGCAAGATAGATGTTTATTCTTCTATTCCTGGCATGCTGGTTGTACTTACCTCAGGGGACTTGTGTTATACCTGTCCTTTTGAGTCTGGATTACCTCCCTTAACATAATTCTTTCCAGTTCTTCCCATGAAATAACATGTTTCATGTGCTCATCCATGCTTTTCAGTGCTGCATAGTGCTCCATTGTGTGCATGTGCCAAAGTTTACTAATCCACTCATCTATCGATGGAAACAGGCTGTTTCCAAGTCTTTGCGATTGTGAATTGTGCCACAATAAACATTGGAGCGCATATGACTGGTTGTGTTTTATTTGCTGCTTCTACTGGGTATATGCCCAGTAGAGGGATGGCTGGGTCATAAGGTAGATCAATTTCCATTTTCTTAAATATTGCCAGATTGCTTTCCACAGTGGCTGTACAAATCTACACGACCATCAGCAGTGGAGGAGGGTTCCTGCTTCAACACAGCCCCTCCAACGCTTGTTACTCTCTGATTTGCTGATTTGGGCTAGCCTCAGGGGTGTTAGGTGGTATCACGTGGTTGTTTTGATTTGCATTTCTCTTATGGCTAAAGACGTCAAACACTTTCTTAAATGCTTTTTGGCTGTATGGGTCTCCTCCCTAGTGAAAGTTCTTTTCAGTTCTTTTGTCCACTTCCTTAGGGTGTTAACTGTTCCCCTTTTTCCAGGTCATGATGGTGTTGTAGATTTTAGTAATGAGCCCTTTGTCCGATGTGTCTTTACTAAAAATCCTCTCCCAGTCTGTGGGTTGTCTTGTCACCCTCTTGGTGAAGTCTTTTGAGGTGCACAGGTGCTTTATTCTTATTAGATCCCATTTGTCGATTTCCAGTTCACCTGTGTGTGTACCCTTCCCTATTGCAGGGAGCCTATGAGCTTCCTGGGACAGTTCTCTGAGGTTCGTCTCAATTCCCTGCTTGATGGTCATGATGGTTTGGGGTTTAACTTCTAGGTCTGTCATCCACCTTGAGTTTATTCTTGTGCGAGGGGTGAGGTAAACGTCTTGCTTCATCTTTCTACATGTGGATATCCATTTTTTCCAGCACCACTTGTTAAGAAGGGCATCTTGATGTTTTTGGGACCCTTGTTGAAGATCAGTTGTCTATATGCTGATTATTTTACTCTTGGGCTTTCTATTCTTTTCCACTGGTCTCAGTGTCTGTCGTGCCAGTACCATGCTGTTTTGACCACTGTAGCTGAGTAATAGGCATTAAAATTGGGTAGAATGAGTCCACCAACTGTGTCCTTCTTCTTGAGGAGTTCGCTGCTAATTCTGGGTTGCTTCCCTCTCCATATGAAATTGGTGCTCAGTTTTTCAATTCTTTGAAGAAGGTTGATGGTATTTGAATTGGTATAGCATTGAACTTGTAAAGTGCTTTAGGTAGGACTGTCATCTTTACTAAGTTGAGCCTTCCTATCCATGAGCACGGAAGGTTCTTCCATTTGTGGAGATCGATTTTGGTTTCCTGTAATAGGGTTTTAAAGTTTTCCTTACATAGGTCTTTAGTATTTTTTGTTAAGTATATTCCTAGATATTTCAGTTTGTTCTTAGCTTCTGTGAAGGTTACTTCCTTCTTAATCCCCTTTTCCATAGCCCTGTTCAATGTGTATAAAATACCTACTGACTTCTCTTTATTGATCTCGTAACCTGGTACTCTTCCATATTCCTCTACACTGTAAGTATTCCAGTTGTGGAGCTTTTGGTGTTCTCAGTGTACAGGATTATGTCGTCTGCAAGTAGCGCTAGTTTTATTTCCTTCTCTCACATTTGGATTCCTTTGATGTCCTTCTGCTGTCTTAATGTTGTTTGCCAGAACTTCCAAAATGATATTGAATACAAGTGGAGACAGGGGACATCCTTGTCTTGTACCCCTTTTCAGTGGGATTGTTCTTGTCTTTTCTCCATTGACTATGATGTTGGTCATTTGTCTTTCATAGATAGCTTATATAATCTTGAGGAACTTACCTTCCAATCCTATCTTCATGAGAGTCTTGATTAGGAATGGGTGCTGGATGTTGTCAAATGCTTTTTTCTGAATCTATGGATATTATATGGTTTTATCCTTTTTCTTTTCGATGTGATGTATAATATTGATGGATTTTTGGATGTTAAACCATCCCTGCATCCCTGGGATGAATCCTACCTGGTCGTGGTGGATGATATGTTTTATGTACTTTTGTATTCTATTGGCCAATATTTTGTTAAGGATTTTTGCATTTATGTTCATTAGAGATATTGGTCTGCAATTCTCTATACCTGTGGGGAATTTGCCCAATTTGGGTGTCAATGTTATGCTGGCTTCATAAAATGAGTTTGGGAGTTTTCCATCGTCTTTTATGTTATGGTATACTTTGTGCAGAATTGGTGTCAACACTTTCTTGAATGCTTGGTAGAATTCTGCTATGAAACCATCTGGTCCTGGGGCCTTTTTCCTTGGTAGGTTTGATGACACTCTCTATTTCTTCTTTCGCTATGGGTTTGTTGAGGTTCTTTATATCTGTCTGAGATAATGTAGGGAGAGACTGTTTTTCAAAATATTTGTCCATGTCTTCCAGGTTTCTGAATTCATTAGAATGCAAACCTTCATAGTACTTTGTAATTATCCTTTTTATCTCATTTGGGTTTGTTATTATTGCCCCTGATTCATCCCTCATCCTGGCTATTGATGTTTGCTTCTTTCTATCTTTGGTAACCTTCGCCAGAGGACTGTCAATTTTGTTCTTTTGTAGAACCAGCTTTTAGCTGCATTTATCTTTTGCATTGTTTTCTTGTCTTCCCACTGGTTTAACTCCGCCCTGATTTTTATTATTTATTTTCTCTTTCTATTGGAGGGATTGTTCTGCTGACTCTGTTCTAGTTGTTGGAGGTTTTGTTTTAACCTATCTGTCATATGCCTTTCTTCTTTTTTCATGTATGCATTTAATGATGTCAGGCTACCTCTGATAACTGCCTTTGCAGTGTCCCATAAGTTTTGATATGTTGTATGCTCATCCTCATTAGTTTATAGAAACTGTAAGGTTTATTTGGGCGCGAAACAGAACCAGAGATCCAATTAGGAAAGTTTTAGAAGCAGGCTTTATTGAGAAGCTTGCGGGCGGGATCAGCAACTCAGGGCATTGAGTTATTGAAGCCGCCCAGAGGGAAGTGTGAGTGGTGTTTTTATAAACCCCCCCCCCCGACAGGCACAGGGGACAAAAAGGGGGACAACTATGCTTACACAAGGGATTGTAAGAAAAGGAAGTAATCTGGGAATTGGGTGGGCATTGGGAAAACTAGGTGAGCAAGTGTCTAGAAGTAAAAATATGCTGGTTTTGTACAAGGGAGGGGGGGTAGGTACAGGGTAAGTTTCAAGAACTTAACATAGGTCCAAAATCAATATGGAGTTACTTGTGCTAAGATCCTTCATCCCAGACTCCACCCTATAGGGAAAATGGACGATGTTGTCTTCCCGTAACTGCTTCATGCTGACCATGGACGACTATTTAAGGGGGAGGGGAGCTTTGTAAGGCGGAGTACTGGGATTCTAGGGTCGACGCACGATGGGGGAATTCATATCGAGAGCTCCCAGAGAGTTTCATATTGGGGTTCATGTGGCTGCAACATCATTTGGTGAACTGCAGCTTGGGTGATGTTGTGGAGCCTGTTTTGGAAAAACTGGATAAAACAAGGAGCAATTAAAAGTAAAAGTGTAATTAAAATTATGGTTCCTATTAAGGGGGCTGCTAAAAAGGAGTACAGAGAAGTGCTCCACCAGGGAGAAGTTCCATCTGTTGTTGGCCTGGTGCTCTGTAACTCACGGCTTAGTTTGTTAAGGGTCTGGATATTGGTTTCCACAATTCCCGACTCATTGATGTAATAACAGCATTCCTCTTGGAGGAAGAGGCAGTTTCCTCCCTTTTTTGCCGCGAGGAGGTTCAGAGCGCGGCGGTTCTGTAAGGTAACTTGAGCAACAGACGTTATTTGTCTTTGTAAGGAGGCTAAGGATTTTGCAGAGATATCGAGTGTCGATTGGAAGCGTTCGGCTAACCGATTGGTTGTGGTGATGGAGTGTCCCAGGGTGGCACCACTCAGTCCCACCGCGACTGCTGAGGAAGCTTAGGGAAAGGCCTACAATAACCTGGAGAAAAATTGCTTTTTTACTGCGGTGACTATGTGTCTGGATGTATTTGTTCTGGAATTTAGATGGGGTGTAGACAGTGAGCTGAGGAACTAGAGTGACAGGTAGGCACAAGAAGGCAGACCTGCTACTGATGTTATGATGTTTGGTGAGTGTATAATTGCACCAGAAGAAAAATCCTGCTGGTGCTGTTATTGGCTGGGAGGGTGGCATTGTGGTGTTGCACAGTTGAGTGGATGCATTGGAGTAGCAAAATGGCACCTGTGCGTACCCTGGTGTGAAGTACAGAGGGACATTGGGGATAATTATGGGTTGCATGGTGGAGACCTTAAGTGCAGATGACCAGCTGGGAACTGGGACTGCTGCTAGAGGAGTGCATTCCTGGGCTGCACACGAGGCAGGTGGAAAGGTTGCCTAATTCAGCAAGGTTGGCGATGGCCAGTCCCTGTTGCAACAGGGTGAGCCAGAAGAAGGGAGAATCAGAAGGTTTAGAAATTTAGTTAATGAGTTGATGTTCTTGGATCTGAATATTATGGTGGATTGGACCTGGGCTAGCGACCTTTATATGAACAGTTTAGCATTAGGATATGTGCTGTGGGAGTGAAAATACCAGCCTCCCTTGACTGGTTTGGTCTACCTGTTGTTTTACGGGTCAGGGATGGTTAAGGTGAATTGTGTTCCTGACCAAAAGAACAGGTGGGATTTGGTTATAGGGTAGGGGTGAGCATGGTGTGTATTGCAGGACCTTCAGGGGCACCCTGTATTTTGTTTTACCCATTTTTGTGCATAAGCGGGGTTAGAGGTTTGGTCATATAGAAAACAAACGATGGGGGAAGTTGGTTTTGGGAGAAGGTGCGCATTCAGGGAGTTGGAACTGTGTTTGAACAAGGTGAAATTAAGGTAGACTGGACCAGAATAACTAGTGACTAGGCAATCAGCTGTGGCTAGGAGATAACTCTTTTCTGTGAGTAGGTGAAGCAGGCTTTATTGAGAAGCTTGCGGGCGGGATCAGCAACTCAGTGCATTGAGTTATTGAAGCCGCCCAGAGGGAAGTGTAAGTGGTGTTTTTATACACCCCCCGACAGGCACAGGGGAAAAAAAGGGGGACAACTATGCTTACACAAGGGATTGTAAGAAAAGGAAGTAATCTGGGAATTGGGTGGGCGTTGGGCAAACTAGCTGAGCAAGCGTCTAGAAGTAAAAATATGCTGGTTTTATACAAGGGAGGGGTGTAGGTACAGGGTAAGTTTCAAGAACTTAACATAGTTCCAAAATCAAAATGGAGTTACTTGTGCTAAGATCCTTCAGAAACTTCCTAATATCCTCTCTGATCTGGGCCTGTACCCATTCATGTCGCAAGAGATCGTTGTTCATTCTCCAATTGGTTGCCCTTGCTTTTCTGGACGCCCTCTTATTAATCTCCAGCTTTATGGCTTGGTGATCTGAGAAAGATGTCAGGATAATATCTATATGTTTGAATTTACTCAAGCTGGACTTGTGTCCCAGCATGTGGTCTATTTTTGCAAAAGATCCATGTGATTTGAAAAGAATATGAAACCCTTTGTTTTTGGATAGAAAGCACTATAGAAGTCTATCAGACCCTGTTGCCTAATTACATTGTTTAGTTCTCTGGCCTCTTTGCTAAGTACTTTCCCAGTGATCTGTCTTTATCCTTGGAGTGTTAAAGTCACCCACTATGATTGTTGATTCCTTGATTTCTTCTTTCACCTTTTTAATAGTTTGTTTGACGAAATTTGCCGCACCATTATTAGGAGCTAAAATTCAATATGCTAAGTGCTTCCTGGTTTACTAAACCTTAGAGCATTATGTAGTTTCCCTCTTTGTCTCTTTTTATGTTTTGGATATTGAGGTCCATTTTGTTGGAGATTAAGATAGTCACCCCTGCCTTTTTGGAGTTACCATTCGATTGGTAAACTTTGCCAACCCTTTATTCTTAGCATAGTCTTGTCTATGCACTTAAGATGTGTCTCTTGCAGGCAACAGATTGATAGATTATGTTTTTTGAGCCAATCTTCCAGTCTCTTTCTTTTAAAGGACAAATTAAGTCCATTGGAATTCAGAGTTATTATCAGTATCTCTGTATTCACAGTTGCCATACCCTGTTTTGTGTTTTGGGTGTTTACCTACATCCCTACATATCAGTGTGCTGTGTTTGAGTGGAGAGTTTCTATCATGTCCTTTTTTTCCATCTGAGACCCTGTCGTCCTGGTAATTGTTGCTGGCATGTTGGCTTCTAGATGGAGATGGGTTATATGGTGGTCTCCTGATGGTTCTAGTTGGAGCTTGATCCTCTGGCCATAGTGAGTCAGCCACTATCTTCAGCAGGGTCGGGTGACTTGCAGCATATTCTCGATGAGTCTTTCCATGTCCTGGAAGATCCTTAGCTCACCATCTATCTTAATGGATAAGTTGGGAGTGTACAGGATTCTGGGGGAGGCATTTTTTTCTTTCAGCTTTTGGAAGATGTTGCTCCATTTTCTCCTCCTCTTCATGGTATCTGCTAATAGATCTGAGCATATTCTTACCTGCGCTCCTTTTTATGTGACTGTCTTCCTTTCTCTTGCTGCTCATACATTTTTGTCTTTTTCCTCTAAGTTGGATATTTTCAATATTATATGTCTTGGCGTGTTCTTGGGATTTAGCTTAGCTAGCGTCCTTTCTGCTTCCTGTATGAGTGTCTGGTTCTCCCTTATTAGGATGGGACAGTTTTCTTTTAGAAATTCCTTTGCTATCTTGGTTGTCGATTTGTGTATTGTGTTGTGCTCTGGTAGATCAATTATTCGAATGTTATTCCTCTTCATTGGAGCTGTCATTGATCTCGGCCTGTCTTCTATTTCTTTAATTTTCCTATCTGACTGACTTTCTCGCTTGCTTAGATCTGTTCGAGTGTACTCGAGGTCACTGATAGGTTTCTCTGCTTCCTCAAGCCTAATAATCGTATCTTCTGTGACCTTGTGTGTGGCTTCTTCTACCTTCTCTGTTAGCTCCTGAAGTTCCCTTTGGTGGGTGGATTTCATCCCCTCTATTGTGAACTTCATCCCCTCTAATGTGCATTTAATCTCCTATATCATTGCATCCTTATTCTGGGTTGCTTCCCTTAGCTCCTGTATTACTGTGAGCAGACTTCTGAAGATTTCCGTCTGTGGCAGATCTGTATCTGTTTTTTTCTATGAGAGACATTAGTTCTTCTACTATGTCTCATTTCTCTGTTTTTTTTTTGTTGTGAGTGATGTGGTCTGTTGATTTTTCCTTGATCCTTTCATAAGGCCGCATGCTTCTGGAAGGCCAGGGTAACCTTACCTGTGTTACTGTTAAGGATTCTTTCAGGCGACTGCCTGTGGCCTACTATAAGGATGGGTCAGAGTGCTGTGTATGCCGAGTTCCCGGATGGCTTAATGACCCTCCATGGTGAGATGTTTGAGCAGCTGAAGTGGGGGCTGGAGCCTTGGTGAATGCTCTGAGGCTGCTTTGATAGGGTACCCTTAGCAGCTCTTTTTTTGTTTATTAATAAAAAAATAATTTAAAAGGTTAAACATTAAAAAAAATAATTTTTAACAAAATTTTTGGCAGAAGAAGAAGAAAACGGAGAGAGGAAGAAGGAGAATCTGTCAAAGAGGAGAGAAAATCGGTGATAATAGAAGTGGAAGGAGAAAAAAGAGAAGGAAACCCTATAGAAAATGGGCAGAAGAGAAGTACTAGCAATAATGAAAAAGGAAGAAGAGTCAACACAGAAAGTAAAAGAAGGAGAAAAACTAGCGCAAGATAAAAGATGTATATATCTAAATTTTTCCCTTTCTTTTGCCCCTAAGCATTAGTGATGTCTGATAGAACGTGGAGGTGGGGGAGGCCTCACTGTCATGGCAGGTGGTGCTGATCTGGGCTCAGGTGCTGGGCTATGTCAGGAGGAAAATACTCTTCAGATCAGCAGGCCCTCCAAGGTCCCTGCAGGCCTGTAGAGTTGAGCCTGTGGCAGAGGCTAAACAGGCGGGAACAGCTCCCAAGGGCGGGCCTCCTGCACTGGCTGGAAAGTACTAAGGCCGCTACTGGTGCTCAAAGAGGCATAGGCCACAGCACCCACCTCCTATGCCTGATGGGAAGGGCTGGGCAGGCTGAGGAGTTGGCACTGAGGACCCCACACGGCCCCTCGGTGGTGAGAGCTGGCTGGAGCACACAGACGGCTCCGGCAGGGACTGCAAAGCCATGTCTCAGGCTCCCCCACAGGCGGAACATTTACTGCTTAATCTGCTGGGGTTGTGAGTGGTGCAGGCTGGCTCTGCAGCATCGTGGTCCAAGCCGGAAAGGTCAACGGTGGCTCTGGCAGGAAACTGCGGGGGACAATGGCGCTTGTCCTCTGCCCAGGTTCAGAGCTCGGAGCCACCGACTGCTGGAATCCCTGCAGCGCACAGGGGGCGGGGGACGCAATGTCTCTCCCACAGGAATGCAGAACTCTGCCACTCGTACTCCCCATAGGCAGGGGCACCCTGGCTCTGGGAGGGCCGCCCTCAGCAGGCAGACTGAGTGCGCCCCGAACTGCGGCCAAAGGTCTCCCAGGCCAGCCCGCAGTGGCCCTGGGAGAAACGCAGGATCAGAGATAGCAGTGGTCGGGCTGTGGCTTGCGCCTGCGGGAAGTACTCAGTGCAGGTTCCTGGCCAGGGGTGGAGCCCGCGCTAAGCTGACGGGGGTGGGCGGTCGGGCAAACGGAGTGCCAGTGGAGAGGTCCCAGGCAGCGGTGTGGTTGGATGATCCCCTGTGGGGGTCGCCAGGCAGCTCGCCGGTCAGTTACCCGGGCCGTGCATGAATGGAGGGAGGGACGTGGGCCCAAGGGCAGATCACTGCCAGGAGGGGAGAGGGGAACCGCAGGAAAGGGAAGCTTCTCTCCTAGTGGGGTCCCCTGAGTGGGCAGCTGGTGTAGGGGGATCGCGGGACCTGCTGTGCGTATCTCTGCAGGGCAGGTGAGCGACTGTGGGCTCAGGGTGCTGGTCTGGGAATGGAATGGAGCTGAGGTTAGTCGCCCCCGCAATGGCGGCAGCCTAGTGATGGGAGATGTCCCACGAATCTGTATCACCCAGGCCCCGGCTCAGGACAAATGCGTGGGGTGGGGTTAGGTTGCTGTCTCAGTGGGATATGTCACTCAGCAGACTCCTGCTGCTCAGCTACCTGGATACCAAATCCACTTTATTCAAAAGAGATCTCAGAGTATCCAGGTCCCCTGGTCGGCCATCTTTTTCACGATGGCTTTTTCTTTAAGGCTGCTCCTGCTCATGGGTTCCAAATTTCTTCCAGCCATATTTTTTGTTACGTCTTCATCCATCCAGCCTTTAAAATGTGCACACACAGTAATTCTCAGTGGGAACTTGAACTTTTTAGGGAAGGTCTTTCTTTTAAAAAAAATGACAGGATGCAACTTAATTCCATTAGGTAAACATGATAGAACAGTTCTAAAGTGTGTGTTTTTCATTTCCTGTGGTTTTGAGAAAAATGTTTTTTTCTCCTAAATTTGCCACAGTTCTGTTGCTTGGAAGATCAAAAGTCATGGCAATTTCATCCATATTTCCAATATCTGCCAGGTCATAATTATAAATCCTTCTTTGTTTTATAAATAATGACTGGAATGACATAATATATTTTTCAAGGTCTTGTGGCAGTTTCTGGGAAATCTTTGTTCTTTGTCTCAAACATAGTAGGCCAAACCTATTCATGAAACAGGTACACCATTTTGCTGACACAGCAAATTTTTCAGTGCCTGGTGCTTTATATTTGTCGTCGTTAGCCATTTGTAAAGTGTGTATGCTGATTCCCATATGTGTTACACAGTAACCATTTTGACGACACTTCAAACCCCATTTATGAAATTCCATCTCTAGAGCCCCATAAAAAGACGTTAAACCACAACGAGCTTTTTTAGCTTTTGGAATCTGTTCCAAGTCAGCCTTCATTTTGCGCCACTCCCTCACTTGCTTTTTGTCAACACAGAATTCCCTACTTGCAATACTGTTATTGCTCTCTTCTGCGCTTGACACAACCTTCATTTTGAAACCAGCCTCATATGACTGGCGTTTTTGTTTTAGTTCAAGATTATCCATTTCTAATAGGAAAAAAATAAGACTTTGAAAAAGAACTTTCATGGTAATGCCTCCCCCATCCCCTGTGACGTGTTAGCTGGGAGGAGGGAAGGAGACCGTGCAGGCGGGGGATGCAGGATGTGAATTAACACAGAGATCAGAGGGGAGAGATGGAGCACAACCACACACACATCTATAAGATTTATTTGGACGCAAAAACAGAATCAGAGACCCAATTAACGAAGTTTTAGAAGCAGGCTTTATTGAGAATCTTGCGGGCGGGTTCAGCAACTCAAGGTATTGAGCTATTGAAGCCGCGCTTGGAAAAAAAATCCTGGCGGCGTTTTTATGCCCACTGCTGACAGGCACAGCTTGGGAGGATCAAAGCTGGGGAGGATCTGCGCATACAGGTGCTTCAGAAGGGAGAAGGTCGTCAATCTTATCTATATGTCAGGGACGGATGGAGTGACCATATCTTCAGAAAACATTCTGGCTTTGAGAGGAGCTGGTTCCCATAATTTGGGGTTGAACAGGGGAGGGGAGGTCAGTTAGGAGTCAGTCTTGAGAGCTAAGATGGAGGTGCAGGACTCAAAATGGAGTCTGTTGTGCCAAGACCGGTCATTTCAGACTCTGCCCTATAGGAAAAGGGAAGAATTTAGTCCTTTTATGTGACTGCTTCCTGTGTGTAGTGGGCAAAGACCAAGGGGAGGGGCTCTTCAGGCAGAGTACTGGGAGTTCCAGTTTGGCACAGAGTGGAGAGGTTGGTATTGCTGTAGCATCATCTGGTGAACTGCTATATGGTTGATTTCATGGAGTCGACTCTGCAGGAGATGAATGAGACAAGGAGCAATTAAGAGCAAAATTATTACTAAAGTTATGGGTCCTAGTATGGGGGCTAGGAAGGAGTACAGAGAAGAGTTCCACCGGGAAGAGGAGCTGTCTGTTCTGAATCTGGTGTTTTGCAGCTCACGGTTTAGCTTGTTGAGGGTCTGGACTCCGGTTTCCACAATTCCCAACTTATTAATGTAATAACAGCATTCCTCCTGGAGGAAGAGGCAGGTTCCTTCTTTTTAAGCCATGATAAGGTCTAAAGTGCGGCGGTTCTGCAAGGCAACTTGGGCAACAGAGGTTATTTGTCTCTGCAGGGAGGCTAGAGACTTGGCAGAGGCATCGACTGCCAGCTGGAAGCATGCGGATAACTTGTCTGCTGTGATGATAGAGTGTCCAAGGACCCCACCGCTGAGTCCTACTACAACTGCTGTTGAGGCTAAGGAGATGCCCACTGGTATTGAGAGAAAAACTGCTCTTTTAGTATGGCAACTGTGTACCTGGATGTATTTCTCCCGGAACTCAGTCGGAGTGTATGTAGTGAGCTGCGGAACCAGAGTGACGGGCAGGCACAAAAGGGTAGAGGTAGAACTGATGTTTAAATGCTTAGTGAGTGTATAGTTGCAACTAAAGAAAAATCCTTCTGGGGCTGTTAGTGGTTTGGAGGGGATTTGGGTGACGTTACATGCCTGTGTAGATGCATTGGAGTAGCAAAAGGGCACATGAGTGTTTTCTGGTTGGATGTCTATGAAGGTTCCGGAGCAAGGACAAGCATGGAAGGTACGAAGCTAGCGGAGGGCAATCAGTTGCAGGAAAAGGTGAGAAAAGGAAGATTGTTCGTAGAGTATTTTGAAAGAACTGAGGCCGGACGGCTCCCGAGGGGCCACATGAAGACGAGTAAGAGCAAAGGGTAATAGGTGAGGTCAAGAAAGTTGCAGTTCTATGGAGAGTTTGGTGAGCTGTTGTTTTATGAGACCGTTAGCTCGCTCAACCTTACCAGAAGACTGGGGGTGGTAGACTGCGTGGAGTTTCCAGCAGATTCCCAGTGAGGCGCTGCCTGCTGCACTTTAGATATGAAGCCTGGGCCATTGTCCGACTGGATTGAAACAGGTTGGCCAAAACAAAGAATGATGTTTTGAAGAAGGTGAGCGGCGACTATGCTTTCACTTTCAGAGGAGGTGGGAAAGGCTTCGATCCATCCTGAAAATGTGTCAGCCATAGTGAGGGATATTTAAACCGCTTATGCTTTGGCATGTGGGTAAAGTTTATCTGCCAGTCGTGTCCTGGTAGGTGCCCTTGCATCTGGTGGTATTGTGTTGATAACAGTGTACTTGGGTGAAACATGGGGGTTAGAAACTTGTAGAGAGCTTTTGGCCCGATGTCTAGAGAATTGTGAATATCGGTGATGATTGTTTCCTCTTGTAACTTTGGGAGAATGAATAAGTTATATTTGTATACCCACCGTTTTCGTTAAGGAAGAGAACAATATTGGTTTTTTTCCTGATCAGTGTAAGTGGGAGATAAAAAGCATACTGAGCTAGAAGCGGGAAAATTATTGGGCTAAGTCAGTAACACGATTATGCCACGTGAATGCAAGCAGAAACAGAGCCTGGATGAATAGGAATAGTAAAAATAAAGCATTTTTGAGATGTTGGACGGTAAAGTGGGTTGTGCTTTCAGGGATTTGGGAAATGAGAGTGTAGGGGTTAAAGACCACAGGGGTGATGGGGAACACTGCAGCATTGATTAGGCTGAGATCCTGCACGAGGCGGTATTGTCCATTAGGTTTCTGTACTGGCAAAACAGCGGTGTTACATGGTGAGTTTATAGGGGTGAGCAGACCTTGTTTCAATAATCTGTCTATTATGGGCTTTTTCCACTTTGCCTGAGGATTGTGGGTGGTATGTAGCGTGGAGTTTTCACTCAGTGCTAAGGGAAGTGGCGACCTGAAAAAAAGAGTAGCCAGTGGATTGATGATCCAAAGGCCAATTTTATTTCCAAAATATAGCTTTGCATATTGTGGGATACATAAGGATTTCTCCCAAGCTGTCTCCCTCAAATTGCCAGACAGCTGCTTGGGAATGACTATACGTGGAGGGAATCAGAAATAGGTCAGGGGTTATTCTCCCTGAGAGCTATCAACCATCTAGAGCAAGTAGTTACCACTGTTTATCCCACAACAAATAGGGCCCACTCCCTTCTGATAAGGATAGTAGTTGTCTGTTTCCTTGTAGGAGATCCCAGAGAGGTCAAACCCGCCCAATGGTGATCAAGGTTAGGTCGCCATCTTGGATCTAGGGTCCGCCCATCTTGTCACATGTATACCCCCAATCCCTCTTCCTATTGCGTGTATGTCCCTAGTGTATGGCCTTGGCACAAGAAACTCCATTTTGAATCAGGCACTTCCATGTTAGTTCTTGAAACTTACCCCTCACCGACTTCCCCCGCCCTTCGGTACACCACAAATGTCCAAAAGTTTGTGTTCTTACTAACAGGATGCTTGCTGGGCTAGTTTGCCCAACTCCCACCCAATTCCCAGAAAATTTAATGACTGCTTCCCTTTTTTATAATCCCTTGTGTAGGCACTTTTCTCCCCCCTCCCACTGTGCCTGCCAGCCACAGGGGTTTAAAAACACAGCTAAAGTTTCCCAATGCGCAGTTTCAATAACTTAATGCCCTGAGTTGCTGATCCCGCCCGCAAGCTTCTCAATAAAGCCTGGTTCTGTTTTGCACCCAAATAAACCTTACATTATGGTGCCGAGAACCCAGGATAGGTGTGTGGCTTCCCCCGCCTTTCGGGGTCCCCTGAGAGCCCCCCTATCTCCCCGAAATCTCCAGAACCCTCAGCGCTTGGACGCATTCAAAACCAACCTGCAGCTTCCCTGGTGAGTTCCCTTTTTTCTTTCCACTTCCCTCTATCCAAGCTTGGTTTCGGTTTTTGAGTTCTGCCAGAGTCTTCCTGTCCGAGACGCGGCCGCGCCGGGAATTCTCCTTCTGTTGGCCCCAGGGGCCTTGGGGAATGATTGTTCTTGAGACGTCTTGGCAATCCCTTCCCCACGTCTTTCACTGCTGTCCCAGCCAGGACTCACTTGGGGATGCCTGGGTGACTCCTGCCTGGTCCTGCTCACCAGGAGAACCGAAACCTTGTTTCTGCTCACTCCCTCTCCCTCTTTCCGTGTGGCTTTTTACCTAATGCACTGGCATTCACTTTCTGACAGTCTTACCACTGACAGGACTGTTGGCAATAGGCCTCATGGTAGCTGTCCCCTCCAGACTGGACTACTCTCATAGAGTTAGCCTAGAACTGTTTTACCTGACTGTGTGTTTCCTGTTCACATCTCTGCAGTGTATGTAAGCTGAATCTCTTTATCTCACTCTCACCATGGGCACCAGGCAGTCCAAAATTGACCCATTGACTCCACTGGGCTGTCTCTTAAAAAACTTCTCCAACCTGGGGTATACCCAGACCTTGCAAAAGAAAACACTTGTTTTTCTTTCCCAAGTTGCCTGGCCCAAGTATCAGCTCGATAACCAGTTGTGTTGGCCTCCGACTGGCACTTTCAATTTCAGCGCTTTACAGGACCTAGACAAATTCTGCAGGAGGACTGGTAAGGATTCTGAAGTCCCCTATGTGCAGGCTTTTTGGGACTTGTGTTCCCCCCTCTCACTCCAGCTTTGTAGCCACTGTTCTGTTAGGTTTCTCTCTTCGGCCTAAATCTTAGCCTCGGTCCTTGGCTCCGTGCGAGAAAGATTTCACGCCGAAGCCGGGCTCGTGATCCAAGTGAATTTAATGAAAGTTCAAAGAAGCTTCAGGTTTTATGCGGCACCCATAGGATTCCTTTGACCATGCGGCCTGGCAGAGACTGCTCCGGGACACACAAGGATCTCTCCCTTCCCACGGAGATGACCAGACCACCCAACAAGACAAGACCAAGAGACCAAGCGCCCCTCTCCCTTCCGGTCCCTGCCTTTTAAGGCTTCCCAGGGGAGGTGTGGTGAACGACCCCAGGTCGATCCCATTGGCTGAATTGCAATCACCCGGCCCAGGTGGGCTGCTCCAGGTGTAACGCCCATCTGGGCCCACCCGCGGGAAAATCCAGCTTAGTCCTTTGCTGGCTCTCCTGGGCATGCGTAAATGGACTTCCCAATTCCCTAGGTTAAGCTACCTAACATTACCCCCTGAAGAGATATGGACCCAAATCTTTGGGGTACTGGATGACGACATCTCTAGCTGCTTCCTGCTGACAAAGGGGGCATAGTGGGGTTTTGGGTCCATACCCTTCCTACTCTGTTAGAAGGGGTTGTCCATTAAGAGCCCAGGATAGATAAGGTCGAGGTGGGTTTTTCTGGAGGCAGGGGTCCTGAAGCTGGCACACTGGGTTTAGAGGCCTTTGTAACCTGAGAACTGGAAAACAAACAAACAGGTGAACAGATTAAGTGAGACATGGGTAAGATTGTAAGGTGGCAGTGCCCTTGACGTTATTTTAGTGTCACAGACTTTGGTCATTGTGAACACAGGAACGGAGGAAAAGTATTCACTGGCCTAAAGGCTGTGAGGGGTTTGAGGCAGACTCATCTGTGCAGCCCTCATCCGTCCTAGGGTGGCGATGAAATACCATCCTAAGACCGTCCAGTGGCTCACAGGAGTATCCGTCTGCTCCCACAGTTCCTGTGGGGGAATCTGAGGCTCCTCCACTGTGAGGAACAACTGGAAGCTGTAGAGGGACCTGGATGAGGCCCAATGACTGCAGGTGTGCAGTTTGGACAGCAGGTCTCGGCCTATGAGAGGAGCTGGACATTCAGCTATCACTAGGAAACTTTGAGAAAAATAGAAGTTATCCCAAAGACATCTGAGAGACTCAGTAAAATGCTTAACTACAGGCTTCCCTGACACTCCCCGGATAGACCAGGTGCAGGGTGTCAGGGGTTCAGGTTAGGAAATAAGGACAGAAGTGGCTCCAATATTAAAAGGAAGCTTACTGACTTTCCTGCCATGTCGATGCCCACCCTAGGTTTCAGACCAGTCAGTTACCTTTGCTGCTGGGCCGTCCGGACCAGGTGCCTTCAATCCTTCTCCTCCAATGTCAGGTGCCAGCTGGCCTGTGGGTGCCTCCCCTCCAGGTTTTGAGCCTTAGGAGAGAGGCCAGCCCAGTAGCCAGTCTGCTTACAATGGACGCATGGCGTCTGAGGAGGCTCATTCCGGTCAGGGTAGTTCCTAGCCCAATGACCCGGTCGCTGGCAAATGTAGCATTTGGTACCTGGTTTAAAAGTCTGGGAAACCTGGGAGGCATTCGATGGGCGTCGGCTGTTGAGTGCAGCTAATATCTGGGCATGCCTAATGTCCTTTCTTTCCTCCTTTTCCTGGGCTCGAGCCTCGCTCTCCTGATCCCTATTGTAAAAAGCCGTGTTGGCACAAGCAACCATCTCCTCCAGGGTAGCTCCTTCAGGCCTCTGCACTAGTTTTTGGACTTTCTTGCGAATGTCCTGTGCAGCCTGTGTGAGGAATTTGTCCTTGAGCAAGACTTGCCCCTCATAGGAATCAATATCTACAGCAGTATGATTCTTTAGGGCTTCCTTTAGCCTCTCTAAGAAGCTTACAGGAGACTCGGTAGGTCCCTGGTGAATCGCTGTCACCTTGGCATAATTAATGGCCTTTTGCCTGCCTGACTTTAGTCCACCCGTGATGCACATCAGGAAATATTCCCATGCCCACTTGTGCTGAGGCTCACTGTAACTCCACGCAGGGTCTGTGAAGGGTACAGCAGTTTCCCCTACAGGGTATTTTTCATTCATCACATGTAACTCCTCTGCAAACTTTCTGGCACCTTTGTGCACACGCTCTTTCTCAAAATCCGTCATGGTCTGTCCTAGTATGATCATGACATCCTTCCAGGTTAAATCATAGGCTAGGGTGAGGTATTGGAAGTTCTCGATGTAGTTTTCGGGCTTGCTAGAGTAACTGCCCAAATCACTTTTAATCTGCTTGAGTTCAATTAGAGTGAAAGGTTTGTAAATTGCTTGGGGACTGTGTTCCCCCGCTGCCTCTACTACCGGTAGAATACTCTGGGCTGCTTCAGGGTTGAAGCAACAGTTTCCTTCTTGTCCAGGGTCCCTCAGGGGGTCCTGGGTGCACTGGGCACAGAGATCCCTATTTCTCCTTAAAAGGAAGAATGCTCTAATAAATGGCATCTCCCACCACTTTCCCAATTGAACAGGATGCATCCGAGGGGGCAATCCCTGGGTATCGGTATCGAGCTGGTCTGTCCCTTCTGGAAAGCAAACAACACGAAGATTACCAAGAGCTCGATGCCTCGAGGTTGGGTAATCGCAGATTCAGCACCCACATCTGGCGTGTCGTGAATCTGAGGCCTCAGGCAGGTGCCCCCACCCAAGGGAGGAGTCAGAGACCAGTCGCGACATTCTGGTCTGACCGCTTCCAGATTCCAAACTGTGAGGGCCACTGCATGGCATGGCACCCCGGCCTTCAGAGACGCCTGCTGGCAGGAGCAGACTTCCAAATCTCTGAAGGGAAGGGGGACGTCTCTCCGGCAGCTCAGGAACCTCTAAATAATCAGGATCTCTGGCCGGAGCATCCTAGGGGTGAAACCATATTAAGAGCTTTTCCAGAAAATGTCAGAGGCAGCATCATTAGAAGGCGGAAGTTAACAGCAGTTACTCGGGCTTGGCTTCCGAGCGCCTTGGGCCTAGGCCTGGGCAACAGAAGACCAGCAGGTATTAGGGAACAAACCCACACAGGTAGAACACCAACGCAGCACGTTTGGAAGACCAAGGGAAACTGAAAGGGTAAAGGCGGGGAAAGGGGAACATTTGGATCCGGGACTAGAACGGGGCTAGCTCCCGGAACCGGCGGAGGGGCTAGCTAACCAGGCACCACCCCACCATGCGGTTGGAGCGGTGGGTGCCATCTTGGCAGGGTCACGTGCTCCGCTGACCTGTAGCAAAAATGGCGGACACCAGGCGCCATGTTGCCATGGCCCCGCGACTCACATGGTCCGGAAAATGGCGGCCGCCACTTGCGGCCTAGAGGGAGATCAGCATGGGGCAATTGAGATGCAAACAGGCTTGGGGAATGGCCTTCAGCGCACAGTGTCCCAGCCCCCTCCCAGCAATCCAGCCTGGGGAAGACGTGCAAACTCCCAAGAAGGCGAGCACAGAGAGACAGACGTAAAATCCCGAACACCAAAAGGAGGAGAGGGGTTTGCGAATACGTTACTGATGTCTTCATGGGTCGCCTCAAGGAGCCATCCATCTCCCAGACGTTGCCGGAGCACTTCAGCCTGAACTCCTCAGTTACACGCGGTGTTGTACATCTGAGTCACGCAGCAACACTTATGTTAGGTTTCTCTCTTCGGCCTAAATCTCAGCCTCGGTCCTTGGCTCCACGCGAGAAAGATTTCACGCTGAAGCCGGGCTTGTGATCCAAGTGAATTTAATGAAAGTTCAAAGAAGCTTCAGGTTTTATGCGGCACCCATAGGATTCCTTTGACCATGCGGCCTGGCAGAGACTGCTCCGGGACACACAAGGATCTCTCCCTTCCCACGGAGACGACCAGACCACCCAAGCAAGACAAGACCAAGAGACCAAGCGCCCCTCTCCCTTCCGGTCCCTGCCTTTTAAGGCTTCCCAGGGGAGGTGTGGTGAACGACCCCAGGTCGATCCCATTGGCTGAATTGCAATCACCCGGCCCAGGTGGGCTGCTCCAGGTGTAACGCCCATCTGGGCCCACCCGTGGGAAAATCCAGCTTAGTCCTTTGCTGGCTCTCCTGGGCATGCGTAAATGGACTTCCCAATTCCCTAGGTTAAGCTACCTAACAGTTCCACCCGCCAAATACTGTTAGCGCAATCCCCTCAGCAGAAGGAACCTGACATTCAAACCCCTGAAGAGCCAGCCAAGCTCCTCAGCACGCTGCTCCCGCCACCCTATCAGTCTCTCCTGCCCACTGCGCCATCTGGTCCTCCGTCCAATAGTTCTCCCCTGTCCTCATCGGTCGCCTCTCCGTCCGATAGTTCTCCCCTGTCCTCACTGGTCGCCTCTCATACCCGTTCTCGCAACCCTCCCGCTACCCTTTGCCCACTAAGATTGCGGGAACAGAGGGACTCATCCGAGTCCATGTCCCTTTTTCCTTACAGGACCTGTCACAGATAAAGACTCACCTGGGCTCTTTCTCAGCAGATCTCTTTCAATTTATTAAAAAATTTACTTACCCAAATGTATAATTTAACCTGGCATAACATCCAAGTAATCCTTGCTATTATCCTTACCACCGAAAAGAGCGTGAGCAAGTCTGTGATGCAGGCCGCCAGCTAGCAAACAAAGACCACGCTATCAACCCACATGTCCCCTTGGGGGCGCATGCCATCCCACTAAAGAACCCCGGTTAGAATTACCAGCCTAGCCGTGGGTCCGACCTTCCCCACAAAAACGTAATGTTCTGATACCTAATTAGGAGCTTAGAAACTGTGTTCTGCAAGGTTGTCAACTATGACAAACTAAGGAAAGTCAACCAAAAGGCAGATAAGAACCCTGCTCTCTTTCTTAAGCACCTCCAGGAGGCACTCACAAAGTACACTCGTTTAGACCCAGGGTCTAAAAGTGGGGCTTCTATCTTAGCCTCTAACTTCATCTTTCAGTCAGCCCCGGACATTAGAAAAAAGCTAAAAAGGGCTGAGGAGGGCCCTGAAACCCCTATACAGGATCTGGTAAGAATGGCATTTAAAGTTTACAATGCCCGGGAGGAGATGGCTGAGGCTGTTACAACAAAAAAACCACTGCTATCGATTCAGTTCTGAGGTTAGTGTCCCTATAGATCACAGTACAGCTGTCTCTGTGGGTTTCACAGATTGAAGATCTTTGTGGAAATAGAAAGCCTCCTCTTTCTCCAGACAGCATCTGGTGGTTCGAACTCTTGACCTTACAGTTAGCAGCCTGTCGTGTTATCCACTTACACAAGTGTGTTGTGTGAGGACTCAAAACCAAACCAAACTCACTACCTTCGAGTCCATGTTGACTCCTAGTGACTCTCTTCAATAGAGTAGAACTGATCCTGTGGGGTGCTGAGGCTGTAACTCAATGATTGTAGACATTCTCAACCATCTCCCAGGTGAGGACTTGTGGAGGAAAAATATTACCAAGGGTTTTAATGGAAGGGTGACTAGAGTTTGTCCCCAGAGGAGCAAGCCCTACTGGCCATCGAGGCAATGCTCATAAAATTCTTTCCTAGGTGGTAGCAGCAGCAGCAACCTGGTTGGTGGAGACCCTCTATGTAATCTAGAGCCTGAATTGTCACAGAATTAACAGCTGAAAACGGATAGCTTGAGTTACATTCCTTTCCCTTGGGTTCAATCCACATGGGAAGAGTGAATCATGCTGCAGGAGTGAGCAAAGAACTATAGGTGAGGTGACAGCTAGCTACCTGGCCAATGTTCACTTCTCCAGGAAGACAATGGTGTTGTTTTAAGCCTAGCAGTTGCCTGAATGTTGACCCAAACATCTGAGCAGGGTGGATCCAGGTGGCATGTAATCTTGCTGCCTAACCCAGATGGAAGTGCATCTCTCAAACACTCACTGCCATCGAATTGAGGGTGACTTATAGTGCCACCATGGGACAGGGTAGAATTTCCCTTTTGTATGTTTTGGTGGCCAGAGCACTTACCTGGGAGTAGCAGCCTTCTTCTTTCTCCTGAGATAGGGGCTAATGATTATATATTTTTGACCATTTTGTTAGTAGCCCAATTTTACACCCTTTCCACCACCAGGCCGATTGAATTTTGTTAAAATAGGGGGAAAAAGCAGCAATCTAGCTGCTTCCACTCTTGGCCAGCCCTTGTCTGTCATAGAACTCTGCTCCATTGGTTTCGCAGGGCTGAGAGTTTGGAAGTATTACACCAGGCCTTTCTTCTGAGGCACCTCTGGATCGATTCAAATAGCCAGTCCTTTGCTTAGTAGCCAAGCCCCTTAACTTGAAATAACCTATAAGCGGGATTAGTTATATAATTGACTAACCACAAAGTGGATAATGTGGGGAATATTATCAACCCCATTTTTCAAACTGAGGCACACTAAAACACAGCTGGCTTTGGAAGAGTGCTCACGCACAAACAGGAAATTTGATATCTTGGCAGTGAGCCCTCCTACTCAATCACAATCACCAACTACTCAGAACTGTTTTCGAGTCAGGACAGACTGTATGTAAAGACCCCACAAAGGATCAATGTTCAGGCTGGATTCTGGAGGGATCAATGTATTAAAGATACTTGCTTGTTTTTGCATCTCTTTTATCCCTATCATTCCTCTGAGGCAACCAGAACTCAGTCCCAGGCGGATGGCAACGACAGTAACCAGACTGTTCTGTCTGACTTCTACAGTAGGACACATAGACCATCTGAATGGACCATTTGATTCTGTGCCCCTCTCCCTCCCATAGACAAAACTGCAGCCAGCACCAGACCCGAAACCTGCAGATTAAGAGTTTCTCAAAAGTCTAGAAAGAGCTGTCAATACCCTGAAACTCTAGCGTACACAAGAGAAGACAGAATCAAAGGCTACAAGTGAAAAAAAAGAAGAAGAAGCTCAGGTGAGTGCTATTCAGACAACCATTACCAATGAAAACCCTAAAGCTTCTCACAGTGGTTGACGCTGGTTTAGTGGTACCCAGGTTCAAGTCACATTGGCCTGATTCATTGTCTCCACACAAATCCCTAGGCTTCTAAAATTCCTAGTAACCTGCAGTCCATATTGCCGAATAACCGTGCTGATTCTACTTTATAGCCACCTTCTCATTCATTTCGACGTCTGATTCAGAGTGAATGTGCAGGACAGAGTAGGAAACCCCACCGGGATTTCCAAGCTGCGGACCTTTATGGGAGCATCCAGCTTCATCTTTGTTTTGTGGAGTTGTCTGGTGCTTTTCTAACACCAAACTTGGAGATAGGATCCAGATGTTGAAACTGTGCACCAATAGGTTTTCTGTTTGAGTTTTATAATCATCTGCTGCTATGAAATCTATTCCTATATATAGTGATCAAGTGGACAGAGCAGAATTGATCCCAAGAGTTTCTGTTTAGTAGAAAGCTTCACCTTGGTCCTGGTGGCTTCAAACCCCTGACCATGCAGTTAGTAGGCACAGCACACTACACCCTCTGTGCTCCTCAGTGTGAGGTCCCAACAAAAAAAATCACTACTATAGATTCAGTTCTGAGGTTAGTGTCCCTATGCATCACAGTACAGCTGTCTCTGGGTTTCTGAGATTGAAGATCTTTGTGTAAATAGAAAGCCTCCTCTTTCTCCAGAGAAGCATCTGTTGGTTAGAACTGTTGATTTTACAGGTAGCAGCCTGACGTATCATCCACTTACACAAGTGTGTGGTGTGAGGACCCAAAACTAAACCGCACTCACTACCTTCAAGTTCATGTTGACTCCTAATGACCCTCTTGGATAGAGTAGAACTGCTACTGTGGGGTGGTGAGGTTGTAAATCAATGAGTGTAGACATCTGCAACCATCTCCCAGGTGAAGACTTGTGGAGGAAAAATATTACCTAAGGGGGTTAATGGAAGGGTGACTAGAGCCTGTCCCCCTGAGGAGCAAGCCCTACTGGCCATCGAGGCAATGCTGTTAAAATTATTTCCTAGGTGGCAGCAGCAGCAACTACCTGGTTGGTGGAGACCCTCTATGCAATCTAGAGCCTGCATAGAGTCACACAATTAACAGCTGAAAATGGAAAGCTTGAGTTACATTCCTTTCCCTTGGGTTCATTCCACATGGGAAGAATGAATCATGCTGCAGGAGTGAGCAAAGAACTATAGGTGAGGTGAAAGCTAGCTACCTGGCCATTGGCCACGTGTCCAGGAAGACAATGGTGTTGTTTTAAGCCTAGCAGTTGCCTGAATGTTGACCCAAACATCTGAGCAGGGTGGATCCAGGTTGCATGTAATCTTGCTGCCTAACCCAGATGAAAGTGCACCTCTCAAACACACACTGCCATCGCGTTAAGGGTGACATAATGCCAGCATGGGACAGTGTAAAACTGCCTTTGTGTTTGTTTTGGTGGCTGGAACACTTTCCTGGGAGTAGCAGCCCTCTTCCTGTCACGCGCCAGGTCTCGCCAGCAAGAAAAGACGCGCCACAACAGGATTCTTCCACAGGCGTTTAATGCGGGTTCGATTTGCAGATGCGGAAAAAGACCCTGAAGCCCCAAACTACTGCTGCTTATATACGCTCTACGGGGACGTGCCATGCATTGATTGGTGTGTTCGCCAGAACCCTCGTTTGCATACTCCAGGGTGGAGTTGTGACTAAGTCATCTAAGCAGTGCGCATGCCTCAAGTGGTTGTTTACCACTTAATGGGCCACCGCCCTGACTGCCTGGCGCCATCTTGTAATGGCGGCGAGAGCTGCGGCTTCCCACATCTCCTCCTTTTTTATATATTTTAGGCCTAATCCATCGATCCATCCCGGAGCCTCCAGCAGCCCCAGGAGATCAAGATGGAATCCATCGATCCATCCCGGAGCCTCCAGCAGCTCCAGGAGATCAAGATGGATATAAAAACCCAAATCTGGTCACCCTGATGCGTGCAATGAGCAGAGCTCCGCATAGTGGAAGGGCTGGCCAAGATCCAATTTCTGTCACTCTTCCCAGTGCAATGGGATAATTCCCTTGGGGTGCAAGAGCTGACAACTTATGGGGGTTAATTTTCTCTTAACAAAGAAAGCCAAAGATCATGGGAACCACCGCGCTCAATCGCTAGTAACGCCTGCGTGATGACTTTGTCACGTTTTTGCTGGGACTTAAGCTTGCAGAGCAACCATAGCAACAACACTCCTCCACAACATACTATTGCAGCAAATGTAAATTCCCCCACCCACTCTTTAAAGTAGGAAAAGGCCGTAGAAAGCCAAGAAGTAAAATCTCCAACAGTTATGGGTTTCATTTGTGTGCCATTAAGAGTCGTAATCTGCATCCGAAGTTGTTCTTGAAGTTCTTCCAGTTCAGCTGTCCATTGTCCAGTAAGGTACTGGGATATGTTCTTGCTGCTAAAAGAAGACTCATTCAAGAATTTTAAAGGTGTTATGCACAAATTAGGTGTTGAAGAAATACAACTTAATTGACATAGCCAATCCTGCTGTAACCGCTGCCGCAGCTGAAACCGTAATGGCTGTGATAATTGCTGCGGTAGTGCCAAAATCTCTTTTTCTTCTATAGAGTGTGGCAATAGGAAAGGCATTAGGATCTGCTTCAACGGGTATGGGTATCATAGTGGGAATTTTTACTATCAAAGCAAATGGCACAGAGCCATTCCAACATTCAGCAAGCCAACACTGACTGCTAGAGCTATTACATGAAGCTTCCCAAAAACTATCATTAGTATGACTAATGTTGTATGTTATCAAAAAGAAAAATGGGGGCTGAACACAAACAGGTGATGGCTTAAATTGTACCCTTGATATATTAATCATAGTTTTTACACTCAACTTCTTTGTACTGGTATTGTATATGCCTGTAATATTATACAAAGTATCATTAATTCCAAACATTTTTGCAAAAGGAGTTACTATTGTAGATGCTCCACGCTGAGTATACAGTATCCATTCATACCACGGCCAAGTATTATCAGGACCAGTGGTATTAGTGCTACTATTCCATTTTGCTGATTTTTTTTTTTTACCTAAAGCTGGAGTCATATCAAAACCTGGTACAATAGGTTTGTTCCGATAGTTAGTAGACTGACATTGAGTAAAAGAAGGCGGAAAACCTTTTTCAGGTGAGCAACTAGGTAATATGGCACATCTGGTTAAATTAGGTGGCGCTACTGATTCATTAATAGGCCCAGAGGGCCTGGATCCTTCACAAATCACCATGAGTGTTGTTATATTCACACCTTTTCCTTTCTTAGAGGTACCATTTCCACCTGTAGCACCTTGTACAACCTTCGTAAGGGTAGATATAATATTATTAAGTGCAGAGTCTCTAGAAGGATCCACCCAATTGACTAAAGACCCGTTTCTTACATGTATACAGGGTGCACTAGTATTAATGGTAAATAAATTCTGCACACTTGGCGCACTGCAACACAGTAGTGCGAGCCTCTGCGCGAGTAATTGGAAACTTAATGCGTAGGGTGGCAGCAGGCACATGATACAGCGCATGAAAGTAGCCGCCAATACTGCAGCAGCCAGTCCTGCATTTGTCAAAGGACCGCCAACTTCCCTGCAAGCCTTCATCCATGCCTGCAATCCTTTGGACTTCCATGGCGTTATAACTGTTCTACATTCTTTAGTACACTGCTCAAAAACTAGCTGCTCAATGAGAGGCATGGCTGTGTCTTGATCTCCAAAAATTTTTCCTGCTGCTTCCAACATTCGTGCCACAAAATCTGAAAAAAGGTTCGGTAGGTCCCTGTACAATTTTTGTTAAGTTGCCCCTAACCTCTCCTTTATTAGGTAAAGTCCTCCATGCCTTGCTTGCAGCAGAATTTATTTGCTGATATACTTGCAATGGATGTGCTGTCTGATTATTAACCCACCTCCCTTGGCCTGTAAGCATTTCAAAATCCCATGCTGGCTGCCCTGCCGCAGCATTTTCTCTAGCCTGAGCTGTTAATAAATCCTGCCATAAAGATTTCCATTCCAGATATTGTCCTGTAGTCAATACTGCTTTTGTTACAAATGTCCATTCGGCAGGAGTCATAGCATGGCCTGCATGCCTTTCAATTAGAGATTGAGTATAATTTGCACTTACCCCGTAAGCTCTCACAGCTTCAGCTAAGTCCTTCACTTGTTTGTGTTTTATGGGTGTATGATAACGAGCATTATTCTGGTCCTCAAATACTGGATACATTTGTTGAATTGCTCTACGAGTATTGGGTGGGCAAAAGGAGTAGCCACACCCTTTCTGCCTGTCTTCCTTATAAGGAGGTGGTGCTGATGGGCTCACAGCTGTCTTCCATAGAGCATATACTGCCCTCCTTTGGTTGCTTGTAATGCGTCATATCGACCCTCTTCATAATGAGCAGCTGCCTCCTCATAACGAGCAGCTGCCTCCTCTAACTGCTCCTCCTCTGATAGTTCCAAGAGTTCTAATTCTCGCCATGGATATAAAGACTCCGAATGGCGGGTACGGTTTTTCTTTTGCTGATCAGCTTCTTCCCCTAATTCTACCTGCGCAGTTTCTTCTTTTTTGGCAGCTCTGTGCTGCCTTTTCTGAGTCTCTTTAGACTCGTCCCGTTCTGTTTCTGACATGCTTTCCTGAACGTCCTCCAAAGCCTGCTGTCCCTGTTGTAATGGCTGTCTACACTCTTTATCCTCAATACATGCTTTTATTAGCGTCGGCTCTGAAATTTTCAATAATAAAGCATTAAGCACTGTAACCATGGTCTTTATTGCTGCGTTCCCCATATTCCCTACTTATGTAAGTATTAGAGCGCATACACCAGTTTGCGGCTTTAGCAATCGTTCGGGCTCATGTCTCTCAGAAATTACCTCTACAACCCACACCGTGTGGTTCTGAATCCTCCCTGGTAACAGGGGGTCTCCGCTCGTGCCTTAGGTGGTCGTAATTTCTCGGGGTTCGGCACCACTTGTCGCGCGCCAGGTCTTGCCAGCAAGAAAAGACACGGCACAATAGGATTCTTCCACAGGTGTTTTATTGTGGGTTCGATTTGCAGATGCGGAAAAAGACCCCGAAGCCCCAAACTACTGCTGCTTATATACGCTCTACGGGGACGTGCCATGCATTGATTGGTGCGTTCGCCAGAACCCTCGTTTGCATACTCCAGGTGGAGTTGTGACTACGTCATATAAGCAGTGCGCATGCCTTAAATGGTTGTTTACCACTTAATGGGCCACCGCCCTGACTGCCCGGCACCATCTTGTAATGGCGGCGAGAGCTGCGGCTTCCCACATCTTCCTTCTCTTGAGATAGGGGCCGATAGTTATATATTTTTAACCATTTTTTAGCAGCCCCATTTTACATCCATTCCACAAGCAAGAGTCCTGAATTGTGTTAAAATATGGGGAAAACGTGGCAATCTAGCTGCTCCCACTCTTGGCGATCCCCTGTCTGTCATAGAACTTTGCTCCATTGGTTTCCCAGGGCTGAGAGTTTGGAAGTATTACACCAGGCCTTTCTTCTGAGACGCCGCTGGATGGATTCAAATAGGCAGCCTTTTGATTAGTAGCCAACACCCTTAACCTGAAATAACCTATAGTCGTTATTAGTTATTTATTTGACTAACCACAAAGTGGATGTTGTGGGGAGAATTATCAACCCCATTTTTCAAACAAGGAAACTGAGGCACACTAAGTCACCGCTGTAGTTGCAAGAGCGCTCATGCAGAACTACGAAGATTGATATCTAGGCAGTGAGACCTCCTACTCATTCACAATTACCAACTACTCAGAACTGTTTTGGAGTCAGGAGAGACTGTATGTAAAGAACCCACAAAGGATCAATGATCAGGCTGGATTCAGGATGGATCAATGTATTAAAGATACTTGCTTGTGTTTGCATCACTTTTCTCCCTATCATTCTTCTCATGCAACCAAAACTCAGTACCAGGCGGATAGCACCCACAGTAACCAGACTGTTCTGTCTGATTTCTACAGTAGGACACATAGAGCATCTGAATAGACCCATTGATTTTGTGCCCCTCTCCCTCCCATAGACAAAACTGCAGCCAGCACCAGACTCGAAACTGCAGATGAAGAGTTTGTCAAAAGTCTAGAAAGAGCTGTCAATACCCTGAAAATCTAGACTGCAGAGGAGAAGACACGGAATCAAAAGCTACAAGTGAAAAAAAAAAAAGTTCAAGATGAGTGGAATTCAGACAACCGAGACCAATGAAAACACTAGAGCTTCTCACAGTGGTTCACCCTGGTTTAGTGGTAGCCCGGTTCAGGTCACATTGGCCTGAATCAGTGTCTCCACACAAATCCCTAGGCTTCTGAAATTCCTAGTACCCTGTGTCCTGCAGGACTTATTACCCAATAACCCTGCTGATTCTAACTTATAACCACCTTCTCGTTTGTTGAGACTTCTATTTAAGAGTGACTCTGTAGGATAGAGTAAGAAACCCCACCGGGATTTCAAAGGCTGCGCATTTTTATGGGAGCAGACAGCTTCATCTTTGTTCTGGGACGTTGTCTGGTGCTTTTCTAACACCAAACTTGCAGTTAGCATCCAGATGCTAAACCCCTGCACCAATAGGGTTTCTGTTTGAGTTTTATAATCATCCACTGCTATTAAATGTATTCTGATATATAGTGATCAAGTGGACAGAGCACGACTGATCCCTAGAGTTTTTGTTTAGTGGAAAGCCTCACTTTGTTCCTGATGGTTTCAAACCGCTGACCGTGCAGTTAGCAGGCACAACACACTACACCCCCTGTGTTCCTCAGTGTGAGGTGCCAACAAAAAAATCACTGCTATCGATTCAGTTCTGAAGTTAGTGTCCCTATGAATCACAGTAGAGCTGTATCAGTGGGTTTCTGAGATTGCAGATCTTTGTGGAAATAGAAAGCCTCCTTTTTCTCCAGAGAAGCATCTGGTGGTTCAAACTGTTGACTTTACAGTTAACAGCCCGACAAGTTATCCACTTACACTAGTGTGTGGTTTGAGGAACCAAAACCAAACAGAACTTGCTACCTTTGAGTCCATGGTGACTCCTAATGACCCTCTTGGATAGAGCAGAACTGCTGCTGTGGGGTGTTGAAGTTGTAACTTAATGAGTGTAGACATCATCAACCATATCCCAGGTGAGAACTTGTGGAGGAAAAATATTACCTAAGGGGGTTAATGGAAGGGTGAGCAGAGTCTGTCCCCTGAGCAGCAATCCCTACTGGCCATCGAGGCAATGCTGATTAAATTCTTTCCTAGGTGGCAGCAGCAGCAGCAACCTGGTTGGTGGAGACCCTCTATGCAATCTAAAGCCTGCATAGTGTCACAGAATTAACAGATGAAAATGGAAAGCGTGAGTTACATTCCTTTCCCTTGGTTTCAATCCACATGAGAATAATGTATCATGCTGCAGGAGTGAGCAAAGAACTATAGGTGAGGTGAGAGCTAGCTACCTGGCCACTGTTCTCTTCACCAGGAAGACAGTGGTGTTGGTTTAAGGCTAGCACTTGCCTGAATGTTGACCCAAACAACTGAGCAGGGTGGATCCTGGTTGCATGTAGTCTTGCTGCCTAACCTTGATGGAAGTGCATCTCTCAAACACTCACTGCCATCGAGTGGAGGATCACTTATAGTGCCAACACCGGACAGGGTCGAACTGCCCCTGTGTATGTTTTGGTGGCAGGAACACTCTTGGAGTTGCAGTCCTCTTCTTTTTCCTGAGATTTGGGCCAATGGTTATATATTTTTGACCATTTTGTTAGCAGCCCCATTGTACACCCATTCCACCACCAGGCCGCCTGAATTGTGTTAAAATAGCAGCAAAAGTGGCAATCTACCTGTTCCCACTCTAGGCAACCCACTCTCTGTCATAAAACTCTGCTCCACTGGTTTCCCATGGATGAGAGTTTGGAAGTATTACACCAGGTCTTTCTTCTGAGGGACCTCTGGATGGATTCAAATAGCCAGCCTTTTGCTTAGTAGCTAAGCACCTTCACTTGAAATAACCTATAGGCCTGATTAGTTATTTCATTGAGTAACCACAAAGTGGATGATGTGGGGAGAATTATCAACCCCATTTTTCAAACAAGGAAACTGAGGCACACCAAGACACCACTGTAGTTGCAAGAGCACTCATGCAGAACTAGGAACTTTGATATCTAGGTAGTGAGCCCTCCTACTCAAACACAATCACCAACTACTCAGAACTGTTTTGGAGTCACGAGAGACTGTATGTATAGAGCCCACAAAGAATAAATGTTCTTGCTGGATTCTGGAGGGTTCAATGTATTAAAGATACTTGCTTGTGTTTGCATCACTTTTATCCCTATCATTCTTCTCATGCAACCAAAACTCAGTCCCAGGCAGATGTCAACGGCAGTAACCAGACTGTTCCATCTGACTTCTACAGTAGGACACATAGACCATCTGAATATATCCTTTAACTTTGTGCACCTCTCCATCCCATAGACAAAAATGCAGTCAGCACCAGACCCAAAACCTGAAGATTAAGAGTTTGTCAAAAGATTAGAAACAGCTGTCAATACCCTGAAACACTAGCCTGTATAAGAGAAAACACAGAATCAAAAGCTACAAGCAGAAAAAAGAAAAGAACGGAAAAAAGCTCCTGGTGAGTGGAAATCAGATACCTGAGACCTGTGAAATCACTAGACCTTCTCACAGTGGTTCACGCTGGTTTAGTGGTATCCAGGTTCAAGTCACATTGGCCTGAATCAGTGTCTCCACCCAAATCCCAAGGTTTCTGAAATTCCTAGTACCCTGTGTCCTGCAGTCCCTATTACCCAATAACCCGGGTGATTCTAATTTATAGCCACCTTGTTGTTCGTTGAGACTTGTGATTCAGAGTGACTCTGGAGGACAGAGTAGGAAACCCCACTGGAATTTACAAGGCTGTGGATCTTTATGGGAGCAGCCAGCTTCATCTTTGTCCTGGGGAGTTATCTGGTGCTTTTCTAACACCAAACTTGCAGTTAGCATCCAGATGTTAAACCCCTGCACCAATAGGGTTTCTGTTTGAGTTTTATAATCATCCACTGCTATTAAATGTATTCTGATATATAGTGATCAAGTGGACAGAGCAGAACTGATCCCTAAAGGTTGAGTTTAGTGGAAAGCCTCACCTTGGTCCTGGGGGTTTCAAATCCCTGACCATGCAGTTAGCAGGCACAACACACTACACGCCCTGTGCTCCTAAGTGTGAGGTCCCAACAAAAAAAATCACTGCTATCGATTTAATTCTGAGCTTAGTGCCCCTTTGGATCACAGTACAGCTGTCTGTGGGTTTCTGAGATTGCATATATTTGTGGAAATAGAAAGCCTCCTCTTTCTCCAGAAAAGGATCTGGTGATTTGGACTGTTGACCTTACAATTAGCAGCACATCTTATTATCCAGTTAAACAAGTGTGTTGTGTGAGGACCCAAAACTAAACCAAACTCACTACGTTCGAGTCCATGTTGACTCCTAATGACCCTCTTGGATAGAGTAGAACTGCTCCTGTGGGGTGTTGAAGCTGTAACTCAATGAGTTTAGACGTCCTCCGCCATCTTCCAGGTGAGGAATTGTGGAGGAAAAATACTACCTAAGGGGGTTAATGGAATGTGACTAGAGATGTCCCCTGAGGAGTAAGCCCTACTGGCCATCGAGGCAATGCTCATAAAATTCTTTACTAGGTGGCAGCAGCAGTAGCAGCAGCAGCAGCAGCAGCAGCAACCTGGTTAGTGGAGACCCTCTATGTATTCTAGAGCCTGCATAGTGTCACAGAATTAACAGCTTAAATGGAAAGCTTGAGTTAAATTCCTTTACCTTGGATTCAATCCACATGGGAAGAGTGAATCATGCTGTAGGAGTTAGCAAAGAACTAGGTGAGGTGAGAGCTCGCTACCTGGCCACTGGTCACGTCTCCAGGAATACAATGGTGTTGGTTTAAGCCTAGCCATTGCCTGAATGTTGACCCAAACATCTGAGCAGGTTGGATCCAGGTTGCATTTAGTCTTGCTGCCTAATGCAGATGGAAGTGCATCTCTCAAACACTCACTGCCATCGAGTTGAGGGTGACTTACAGTGCCACCATGGGAAAGGGTAGAACTACCCTTGTGTATATTTTGGTGGCTGGAACACTTTGCTGGGAGTAGCAGCCCTCTACTTTCTCCGGCGATAGGGGCCAATGGTTATGTATTTTTGACTATTTTGTTAGCAGCCCCATTTTACACCCATTCCACCAAAGGCCTCCCCAATTATGTTAAAATAGTGGGAAAAAGTGGCAGTGTAGCTGGTCCCACTCTTGGCGACCCTCTGTCTGTCATATAACTCTGCTCCATTGATTTCCCAGGGCTGAGAGTTTGGAAGTATTACACCAGGCCTTTCTTCTGAGGGACCTCTGGATGGATTCAAATAGCCAGCCTTTTGCTTAGTAGCCAAGCCCCTTAACTTGAAATAACGTACAGGTGTGATTATTTATTTAATTTTCTAACCACCAAGTGGATGATGTGGGGCGAATTATCAACCCCATTTTTCAAACAAGGAAACTGGAGCACACACAGACACCGCTGGAGTTGGAAGAGCGCTCATGCAGACTAGGAAGTTTGATAGCTAGGCAGTGAGCCCTCCTACTCAGTCAGAATTACCGACTACGCAGAACTTTGTTGGAGGCAGTAGAGACTGTATGTAAGACCCCACAAAGGATCATTGTTCAGTCTGGATTCTGCAGGGGTCAATGTATTAAAGATACTTGCTTGTGTTTGCATCACTTTTATCCCTATCATTCTCATGCAACCAAAATTCAGTCCCAGGAAGTTGGCAACAACAGTAATCAGACTGTTCTGTCTGACTTCTACAGTAGGACACATAGACCATCTGAATAGACCATTTGATTCCGTGCCCCTCTCCCTCCCATAGACAAAACTGTAGCCAGCACCAGACCCGAACCTGCAGATTAAGAGTTTGTCAAAAGTCTAGAACAGCTGTCAATATCCTGAAAAACAATCCTGCAGAGGAAAAGACACAGAATCAAAAGCTACAAGTAGAACAAAAAGAAGCTTCAGGTGAGTGGAATTCAGAAAACCGAGACCAAGGAAAACATTAGAGCTTCCCACAGTGGTTCATGCTGGTTTAGTGGTAGCCAGGTTCAAGTCACATTGGCCTGAATCAGTGTCTCCTCCCAAATCCTAGGCTTCTGAAATTCCTAGTACCCTGTGTACTGCAGTCCTTATTACCAGGTAACCCTGCTGATTCTACTTTGTAGCCACCTTCTCATTCATTGACACTTCTGATTCAGAGTGACTCTGCAGGACAGTGTAGGAAACCCCAACAGGATTTCCAAGGCTGCGGATATTCATGGGAGGAGACAGCTTCATCTTTGTCCTGGGGAGTTGTCTGATGCTTTTCTAACACCAAACTTGTGGTTAGCATCCAGATGTTAAACCCCTGCATCAATAGGGTTTCTGTTTGAGTTTTATAATCATCCACTGCTGTTAAATCTATTCTGATATATAGTGATCAAGTGGACAGAGCAGAACTGATACCTAGAGTTTCTGTTTAGTGGACAGCCTCACCTTCGTCCTGGTGGTTTAAAACCACTGACCTTGCAGTTAGCAGGCACAACACACTACACCCCCTGTGTTCCTCAGTGTGAGGTTCCAACAAAAAAATCACTGAGATCGATTCAGTTTGACGTTAGTGTCCCTATGGATCACAGTAGAGCTGTCTCTGGGGGTTCCTGAGATTCCAGATCTTTGTGGAAATAGAAAGGCTCCTCTTTCTCCAGAGAAGCAGCTGGTGGTTTGAACTGTTGACCTTACAATTAGCAGCCCGTCGTGTTATCCACTTACACAAATGTGTTCTGTGAGGAATCAAAAGCAAACCAAACTCACTACTTTCGAGTCCATGTTGACTCCTAGTGACCCGCTTGGATAGAGTAGAACTGCTCCTGAGGGGTGGTGAGGCTGTTTCTCAATGAGTGTAGACATCCTCATCCATCACCCAAGTGAGGACTGTGGAGGATAAATATTTCCTAAGGTGGTTAATAGAAGTGTGATTAGAATCTGTCCCCTGAGGAGCAAGCCCTACTGGCCATTGAGGCAATGCTCATAAAATTCTTTCATATGTGGCTTCAGCAGCAGCAAACTGTTTGGTGGAGACCGTCTATGTAATCTAGAGCCTGCATAGTGTCACAGAATTAATAGCTGAAAATGGAAAGCTTGAGTTACATTCCTTTCCCTTGGGTTCAATCCACTTTGGAAGAGTGAATCATGTTGCAGGAGCGAGCAAAGAACTCTAGGTGAGGTGAGAGCTAGCTACCTGGCCTTTGGTCATCTCCCCAGGAAGACAATGGTGTTGTTTTAAGCCTAGCAGTTGCCTGAATGTTTACCCAAACATCTGAGCAAGGTGGATCCAGGTTGCATGTAGTCTTGCTGCCTAAACCAGATGGAAGTACATCTCTCAAGCACTCACTGACATTGAATTCAGGGAGACTTATAGTGCCACCATGGGAGAAGGTAGAACTGCTCTTGTGTATGTTTCGGTGTGTGGAACACTTTTCTCTGAGTAGCAGCCCTCTTCTTTCTCCTGAGATGGGGACCAATGGTTATATATTTTTGACCATTTTGTTAGCAGTCCCATTTTACACCCATTCCACCACCAGGCCTCCTGAATTGTGTTAAAATCGGGGGGGGGGAGGGGGGAAGTGGCAATCTAGCTGCTCCCACT
This sequence comes from Tenrec ecaudatus, assembly GCF_050624435.1. Lineage (NCBI taxonomy): Eukaryota > Metazoa > Chordata > Mammalia > Afrosoricida > Tenrecidae > Tenrec > Tenrec ecaudatus. The sequence goes on from NC_134542.1 coordinate 125,193,571, forward strand.
CTTGCAGACACCCTCTCTGTCATAGAACTCTGCTCCATTGGTTTCCCAAAGCTGAGAGTATGGAAGTATAACACCAGGCCTTTCTTCCTAGGGTCATCTGGATGGATTCAAATATCCAGCCTTTTGCTTAGTAGTCAAGCCCCTTAACATGAAATAACTTAAAGGCGTGGTTAGTTATTTAATTGAATAACCACCAAGTGGATGATGTGGGGAAAATTATCAACCCCATTTTCAAACAAGGAAACTGAGTCACACTAAGAAAACGCTGGAGATGGAAGAGCGATCATGCAGAATTAGGAAGTTTGATATCTAGGCAGTGAGCCCTCCTACTCAGTCACAATCACCGACTCCTCAGAACTGTTTTGGAGTCAGGAGAGACTGTATGTAAAGACCCCACAAAGGACCAATGTTCAGGCTGGATTCTGGTGGGATCAATGTTTTAAAGATACTTCCTTGTGTTTGCATCACTTTTATCCCTATCATTCATCTCCTGCAACCAAATCTCAGTCCCAGGGATGATGGCAACTATAGTGAACAGTCCTTTCTGTCTGGTATATCCAGTTCAACAAATAGACCATTTGAAAATGCTCTTCGATTCTGTTGCCCTCTCCCTCCCATAGACAAAACTGCATCCAGCACTAGACCCCAAACCTGCAGACAAAGAGTTTGTCACAAGTACAGAAGAGCTGTCAATATCCTGAAAAACTAGCCTGCAGAAGAAAAGACATAGAATCAAAAGCGAAAGGTGAAAAAAAAAGCTCCAGGTTAGTGTAATTTAGAAAACCGAGATCAATGAAAACAATAGAGATTCTCACAGTGTAAAATTACTTTCACTTCCGTACTATTGTAATTCAAACAGTTTCACATATTTTACCTCCAAAGATAACTCCAGAAGATGGTCATAAGGCAGCTCATCATAACTTTAATACAGCACAACTCAGAGATTGTGTTTTCTGGATCTTTGTGCTAATATGAGCCAATTCATTTGTGGGCTGATGAAATCAATGTGAATTTGACATGTTTTTTAAAAACTTGAATGATCTGGAAGGCTAATTGGAATGGGGGAAAATATGGTTTCAATCTTTGGAAGAGTGAGTTGGGAACCTTTCATGAACCTTTTTCATGACGCCAATTTACTTCCAACACTGGATAGTGACCCACATTCAATGAAGCAAGTGCTTGGCTGCCAACTTTGAGCCGGCTCTATTATTTTCCACTCAGCCTATCCAGACATTTCCTTGCAAACTAGCATTATTTTTTTAGCCAAATAGGTTTCTGATGGCTTATTTTTAAAATTTCCATAAACCACATTATTTAATAACAAATAATTTTTTATATCTCCACAAATGATTAGGTGGTTATAAAGTATAAACACCATGGTTATTGGGTAAAAGGGACTGCAGGACACACGGTACTAGGAACTTCAGAAGCCTAGGGATTTAGGTGGAAACACTGACTCAGTCACACTAAGACACCGCTTGAGGTGGAATAACCCTCTTGCAGACCAAGGAAGTGTGAAATCTAGGCAGTGAGCCCTCCAATTCCGTCTCAATGACCGTGAACTCAGAAATTTTGTGGAGTCAGGAGAGACTATATGTAAAGTCCACAGAAAGGATCAGAGTACAGGCAGGAGTCTGAAGGCATCAATATTTTAAAAATACTTGCTTGTGTTTGCATCACTTTTATCCCTATCATTCTTCTCATGCAACCAAAACTCAGTCCCAGGTGGATGGCAACTACAGTAACCAGACTGTTCTGACTTCCACAGTAGGACACAGAGACCATCTGAATAGACCCTTTGATTTTGTGCCCCTCTCCTCCCATAGAAAAAACTACAGCCATCACCAGACCTGAAACATGCAGATTAAGAGTTTGTCAAAAGTCTAGAAAGAGCTGTCAATGCCCTGAAAAATTAGCCTGCAGAAGAAAAGACACAGAATCAAAAGTCAAAAGTGAAAAAAAAAAGCTCCAAGTGTGTGGAATTCATATAACGGAGACCAATGAAAACACTTTCGCTAATCACAGTGGTTCACACTGGTTTAGTGGTAGCCAGGTTCAAGTCACATTGGCCTGAATCAGAGTCTCCACCCAAATCCCTAGGTTTCTGAAATGCCTAGTACCCTGTGTCCTGTAGTCCCTATTACCCAATAACCCTGCTGATCCTACTTTATAGCCACCTTCTCGTTCGTTCAGACTTCTGATTCAGAGTGACTCTGCCGGATAGAGTAGGAAGCCCCACAGGGATTTCCAAGGCTGCTGATCTTTATGGGAGCAGCCTACTTCATCTTAGTCCGGGGAGTTGTCTGGTGCTAATCTAAGATCAAATTTGCAGTCAGCATCCAGATATTAAACCCCTGCACCAACAGGATTTTTGTTTGAGTTTTATAATCATCCCCTCCTATTAAATCTATTCTGATATATAGTGATCAAGTGGACAGAGCAGAATTGATTCCTACAGTTTGTGTTTAGTGGAAAGCCTCACCTTGGTCCTGGGGGTTTCAAACTGCTGACCATGAAGTTAGCAAGCACAACACACTCTATCCTCTGTGCTCCTCAGTGTGAGGGCACAACTAAAAATTCTCTGCTATCGATTCAGTTTTGAGGTTAGTGTCTCCCTATGTGTCACAGTAGAGCTGTCTCTATGGGTTTCTGAGATTGCAGATCTTTGTGGAAGTAGAAAGCCTCCTCTCTCTCCAGAGAGGAATCTGGTCATTCGAACTATTGTCCTTACACTTAGCAGGCCGTCGTGTTATCCACTTACACAAGTGTGCTCTGTGAGGACTCCAAATCAAACCAAACTCACTACCTTCGAGTCCATGTTGACTCCTAGTGACCCACTTGGATAGAGTAGAACTGCTCCTGTGGGCTGTTGAGGCTGTAACTCAATGGGTGTGAACATTCTCAACCATCTCCCAGGTGAGGACTTGTGGAGAAAAAATATTGCATAAGGGGGTTAATGGAAGGGTGACTAGAGTCTGTCCCCTGAGGAACAAGCCCTACTGGCCATGGAGGCAATGCTCATAAAATTCTTTCCTAACTGGCAGCAGCAGCAACAACCTGGTTGGTGGAGACCATCTATGTAATCTAGACCCTGCATAGAGTCACAGAATTAAGAGCCAAAAATGGAAAGCTTGAGGTACATTCCTTTCATTTGGTTTCAATCCACATGGGAATAGTGAGTCATGCTGCAGGAGTGAGCAAAGAACTATAGGTGAGGTGAGAGCTAGCTACCTGACTCCTGGTCACGTCTCCAGGAATACAATGGTGTTGGTTTGAACCTAGCAGTTGCCTGAATGTTGCCCCAAACATCTGAGCAGGGTGGATCCAGGTTGCATGTAGGCTTGTTGCCTAACCCAGATGGAAGTGCATCTCTAAAACACTCACTTGCCATCGAGTTGAGGGTGACTTACAGTGCCACCATGGAACAGGGTAGAATTGCCCTTGTGTAAGTTTTGGTGGCTTGAACCCTTTTCTGGGACTAGCAGACCTCTTCTTTCTCCTGAGATAGGGGCCAATGTTTACATATTTTTGACCATTTTGTTAGCAGCCCCATTTTATACCCATTCCTCCACCAGGCATCCTGAATTGTGTTAAAATAGGGGGCAAAAGTGGCAATGTAGCTCCTCCCACCCTAGCCGACCCCTGTCTGTCATAGAACTCTGCTCCATTGGTTTCCCAGGTCTCATAATTTGGAAGTATAAAAATAGGCCTTTCTTCTGAGGGACGACCTCTGGATGGATTCAAGTATCTAGTCTTTTGCTTAGTAGCCAAGCCCATTAACTTTATATAACTATAGGTGTCATTAGTTATTTAATTGAGTAACCACAAAGTGGATGCTGAGGGGAGAATTATCAACCCCATTTTTCAAACAAGGAAAACGAGGCACACTAAGACACCGCTTGAGTTGGAAGAGTACTCATGCAGAACTAGGAAGTTTGACATCTAGGCAGTTAGCGCTCCTACTCAGTCACAATCACCGACAACTCAGAACTGTTTTGGAGTCAAGAGAGACTGTATGTAAAGACCCCACAAGGGATCAATGTTCAGGCTGGATTCTGGAGGGATCAATGTTTTAAAGATACTTCCTTGTGTTTGCATCACTTTTATCCCTATCATTCGGCTCCTGCAACCAAATCTCAGTCCCAGGGGGGATGGCAACTACAGTGAACTGTCCGTTCTTTCTGACATCTCCAGTAGGACAAATAGACCATTTGAAAATGCTCTTCGATTCTGTTGCACTCTCCCTCCCGTAGACAAAACTGCATCCAGCACCAGACCACAAACCTGCATGCCAAGAGTTTGTCACAATTCCAGAAAGAGCTGTCAATATCCTGAAAAACAAGCCTGCAGAAGAGAAGACATAGAATCAAAAGCGACAAATGAAAAAAATGCTCCAGGTGAGTGTCCTTCAGACAACCGAGATCAATGAACACAATAGAAATACTCACAGTGTAAAATTACTTTTACTTCCGTACTATTTTAATTCATACAGTTTCACATATTTCACCTCCAAAGATAACTCCAGCAGATGGTCATAATGTAGCTCATCATAACTTTAGTAGAGCACAACTCAGAGATTGTGTGTTCTGGATCTTTGAACATATATGAGCCAATTCAGTTGTGGCCTGAGTAAATGAATGTGAAATTGACCTGTTTTTTAAAAGCTTGAATGATCTGTAAGGCTAAATGGAATGTGGGAAAATATGGTTTAATTCCTTGGAAGAGTGATTTGGGAACCTTTCAGGAAAAGGTTTCATGACGCCAATTTACTTACAACACTGTCGATAGTGACATACATTCAATGAAGCAAGTGCTTGGCTGCCTATGTCCCATACCAATCCACAATGTACTCCTCCATCTTAACAAACACATGCAGTGATGGTGGCTGCAGGTGGAAAGAACTGCCCATCTGGGTTTCTGAGGTGGGTAACTCTTTCCTGGAATTGAAAGCCACCATTTCTCCCCTGGAATGGTTGGTGTTTGTAACTACTCAGCCACGAAGGCTCCAACTCCTTGTGCAGGACTACTCCTCATTTATTGTCTACCCCATTGCTGCTCCAACGGTGGTACATGGGCCGGTGAGAAACTGTGACATGTTTATTATCAGTCCATTTGTAGCTACGTAAAGAAAGGAAGGCCAGAGTCCAGGTTACTGGTATTTCCAATGCCAGCCAATTTCATTCAAAGAGCAAAGTGTGCAGCAGGGTTTCCAGACTAAGGACACACTGAGGATGAAAGAATTCACCACTGAAAACCTTATGCTGATCATGGAAACACTGTCAGGTAGTGTAGGACTAGTAAACCAAGGCAGGACTTTGTGAGAGAGAGGCCACATGACGAACCCATCTCGTCAGATTGAAGGGGAGGGCCAGTGACAAAGAGGCAGGCCGTTTGCAGGAAGAATGGCCACAGGGGCTGCAACGATGGGTTCAAACATCAGAATGATATGAGGGTTGCGCAGGATTGTGAAGTATTTCCTTGTCCTGTACATGGGGGTTGCTATGAAGCAGATCAACTGGATTGCACCTACCAGCAAGACCAACCAAGGAGGAGGAAGCCCCTATGATCCTAGAAACTGACATCACTAGGACATTTCAAGAGACTTTTATAAAGGTAACCAATGACCTGCCCCTTCATCACAGAAAGCTGGGGAAGCACCAGTTTGAAACCACCAGGACCAAGGTGAGGCTTTCCACTAAACACAAGCTGTAGGGATCAGTTCTGCCCTGTCCACTTGCTCAGTATAATTCGGAATAGATTTAATAGCAGTGGGTGATTATAAAACTCAAACAGAAACCCTATTCATGCAGGGGTTTAACATCTGGATGCTAACTGCAAGTTTGGTGTTAGAAAACCAGCAGACAACTCCCCAGGACAAAGATGAAGCTGGCTGCTCCCATAAAGATCCGCAGCTTTGGAAATCCCTGTGGGGTTTCCTACCCTGTCCCTCAGAGTCACTCTGAATCAGAAGTCTCAAAGAACGAGAAGGTGGCTATAAAGTAGAATCAGCAGGGTTATTGGATATAGGAACTGTAGGACACAGGGTACTAGGAATTTCAGAAGCCTAGGTATTTGTGTTGAGACACTGATTCAGGCCAATGTGACTTGAACCTGGCTACCATTAAACCAGCATGAACCACTGTAATTAGTGAAAGTGTTTTCATTGGTCCCTGTTATATGAATTCCACACACTTGGAGCTTTTTTTTTTCATTTTTGACTTTTGATTCTGTGTCTTTTCTTCTGCAGGCTAGTTTTTCAGGGCATTGACAGCTGTTTCTAGACTTTTGACAAACCCTTAATCTGCAGTTTTCAGTGTGGTGCTGGCTGCGGTTTTGTCTATGAAAGGGAGAGGGGAACAGAATCACTGGGTCTATTCAGATGGTCTATGTGTCCTACTGTAGAAATCAGACAGAACAGTCTGGATATTGTAGTTGTCATCCGCCTGGGACTGAGTTTTGGTTGCATGAGGAGAATGATAGGGATAAAAGTGATGCAAACACAAGCAAATCTTTAATATATTGATGCCTTCAGACTCCAGCCTGGACACTGATCCTTTCTGGGGACTTTACATACACTCTCCCCTGACTCCAAAACAGTTCTGAGTAGTCGGTGATTGTGACTGAGTTGGAGGGCTCACTGTCTAGATATCACACTTCCTTGGTTTGCATGAGGTCCATTCCACCTCAAGTGGTGTCTTAGTGTGCCTGAATCAGTGTTTCCACCAAAATCCCTTGGCTTCTGAAGTTCCTAGTATCCGGTGTCCTGTAGTCCCTTTCACCCGATAACCCTGGTGTTTATACCTTATAACCACCTTTTCATTTGTGGAGATTAATAAAATTATCTGTTATTAAATAATGTGGCTATGGAAATTGAAAAAATAAGACATTAGAAACTTATTTGGCTAAAAACATAATGCCTGTTTGCAAGGAAATGTCTGGATAAGCTGAGTGGAAATAATAGAGCCGGCTCAAAGTTGGCAGCCAAGCACTTGCTTCATTGAATGTGTGTCACCACTCACAGTGTTGGAAGGAAACTCGCGTCATGAAACAGGTTCCTGAAAAGTACCCAAATCACTGCTCCAAGTATTTAAACCATATTTTCCCCCATTCCAATTAGCCTTCCAGATCATTCAAGCTTTTAAAAAACAGGTCAATTTCACATTCATTTCATCAGACCACAAATGAATTGACTCATATCAGTTCAAAGACCCAGAAAACACAATCTCTTAGTTGTGCTGTATTAAAGTTACAATGAGCTCCATTATGACCATCTGCTTTTCTTTTTTTTTTAAGAAAGTTTACCATAAGTACCACGCATGCATTGTATACCACATACCTCTGATGTCATTCTAGCTGTAAGTTTATATCCAATGTATTCAAGCCCCACAGACTAATGATGGTGAGATGTGTAAAGCCAGGGCGTGGGAGTCCCTCATTCAGAGATTTTCCCCTTTTTAAATTATTAACAAACACACACAACATTGGTTTTTCTTGTTGTTATTTTACAATTTTTTAAAGGATGCTCAGTTATGGTTTTGTTGTCGTTTTTATATTTTGTGTTTGTTTTTTTTTCTTTTTTACCTCCTATGTATAAGTAGGGAATTTATAGGGATATATGTACTTTATGGAATAAATTTTAAGATATAAAATATATTTTATTTTAAATAAAATAACGGATCATTGATCTTACAGCTAAATCTCTGATTATATATTTGCAGACCGACGTAAAGTGTGCAAGAAAATTGTATCAAGAGTTTTATTTTTTGACTTTGAAGCCTTCTTAATAAAGACTTTTTACTACCTTAGGGAAAAAAAAAGAAAAGAAAAGCTAGAATCATGAGGTATTTGACTTCCATCAGGACTGCCTCATGACATAATTGTCAGGATTGGGCCGGTCATAACTCAGGGACTGAGTACCTTTCATCCAAACAGTTACTGTGGGGGTAGATTCCAAGGCATGGAACTACCATGTGTGCAGAGTCGAACTGAAGCGTGTTAGATAGGGACTTCAAGGCTGTGTAAGGGTTCAAAAGCAGACCTACAGGTCTGTCTTCTGAGGTACCACCATATGGGTTCAGATGATCATTTTAGTTACGATTTGAGTACTTAACTGTTTGTGCCACCCAGAGATTGCATGGAGGAATAGCTTTTCTCTATTTAGTGTCTTTCCCAAACGGAAACGGGTGCTTACTTGTGTCCTGACTTTTCATATATTAGTTGTGTTAGTCTGAGTACATTAGAGAATAAATCCACAGAAACTCAAATGTATAAAAGAGAACTTTAGATAAAGGGTAAATGCACATGGAGAAAACATCCCATCCCAGTGCATCCCAAGTCTACAAGTCTAACATTAGCCCATATGTCCCACCCCAATCCACAATGTCCTCCTCCATCTTACCAAACACATGCAGTGATGGTGGCTGCAGGTGGAAAGAACTGCCCATCTGGGTTTCTGAGGTGGTTAACTCTTTCCTGGAATTGAAAGCCACCTTACCTCCCCTGGAATGTTTGGTGTTTGTAACCACTCAGCCACGAGGGCTTCATCTCCTTGTGCATGAATGCTCGTGATTTATTGTCTACCCCAGTGCTGCTCCAAGGGTCGTACATGGGCCGGTGATAAACTGTGACATGTTTGTTATCTGTCCATTTGTAGCTAGGTACAATAAGGGAGGCCAGAGTCCAGGTCACTGATATTTCCAATGCCAGCCACGTCATGCAAAAAGCAAAGCGTGCAGCAGGGTTTCCAGACAAAGGACACACTGAGGATGAAGGAATTCACCACTGAAAACCTTATGCTCATCATGGAAACACTGTCCGGTAGTGAAAGACTGGTAAACCAAGGCAGAACATTGTGAGAGAAAGGGCCAGATGACGAACCCATCTGGTCTGATTAAATTGGAGGGCCAGTGACAAAGAGGCAGGCCATATGCAGAATTGATGGCCACAGGGGCTACAACGATGGGTTCAAACATCAGAACGATATGAGGGTTGTCCAGGACTGGGATGCATTTCCTTGTCCTGTAAACGGGGGTCGTTTGAAGCAGACCAACTAGATAGCTCCTACCAAAAAAACCAACCGAGGAAGAGGAAGCCTCTATGATCCCAGAAAGTGACATCACTAGGACGTTTCAAGAGACTTCTATAAAGGTAACCAATGGCTTGACCCTTCATTACAGAAAGCTGGGGAAGCACCATTGTCTTGGTTTACCAGACGTTCCCCAGATGAATTACTGTCCAGCTGCCCATAGGAAGTAGAAATACCTATAGACATGATGGAAGGGAGGTTCACTCTGCTATGGGAATGTGTTAATCTGTGCACTTTAGATGTTTAAATCCACAGACATGAGTGTATAAAAGAGAGTTGTAATTAAATATTAAATGCACATCAAGAAAACTTCTCTACAAGATCTTTTTAATCTCATAAGTCCCCCATTATCCCATAGACCCCCCCCCCCCGATATCTATACTGCCTTCAACCATCTACAAAACATGGAATGATGCTGACTGCTAGTAAAAGCTAAGTCAGAGAGCGGGAAATAATCTCATATATGGTGGGCATCTGCATACAGCTGTGGAGAACCCAAAGCTTTTTCACATAGATAATGTGGCTTCTGCTCAGATAGGTCTTGGTGTACGTGAGCATTGGGAGCAGTAGCATTTAACTGGCTAAGGCATCATCTCACTGGACTGAATTCCACAAGTCAAGATACTCGAGAACTTGCAGAGCTAAAGTGACCATTGCATGAATCATTCCGTCCTTCAAGTAACACCACCTGTGCATCTTGGACATTTGGCATGATAAGCTAACAATAAGAGTGGGCATAACCTGTTGGGAAAAACAGGATGATACATAAAGCTCCATTGTTTAATGTAATTATTGTATATGGGAACCTACATGATGTAAAATTTCCCATAAACAACTGATGATGGGAAATGATAATGCTCTTTGCCCAAAGAAAAATGCATGTTGGGGCACTCCAGAAATGATAAACATAAATCTGGGTGAGGCAACGCAGAGGGAAGCCTGTGAAATGTGGCATTTTATGATTTCCTTCACATCCAAGAAGATGAAAATCTAAGGGAAGAGCCGAGAACAATAAAATTGATGAGGCTACATTTACCAGAGGCAGAGCAAACACCCGAATATTTCCCCTTCTTTACATTCTTGAATCTGCTGGAGTTCCTTTGGAGGTGAGATATGTGAAACTGTTTGAATTACAATAGTACCGAAGTAAAAGCAATTTTACAATCTGAGAAGCTCTAGTGTTTTCATTGGCCTTGGTTGTCTGAATTACACTCACCTGGACCCCCCCCCCCTTTTTTTAACCTGTAACTTTTGATTCTATGTCTTCTCTTCTGCAAGCTAGTTTTTCAGAGTATTGACAGCTCTTTCTAGACTTTTGACAAACACTTAATCGGTAGGTTTCTGTCTGGTGCTGGCTGCAGTTTTGTCTATGGGAGGGAGAGGGGCACAGAATCAGAGAGTCTATTCAGATGGTCTATGTGTCCTACTGTAGAAGCCAGACAGAACGGTCAGTGTACTGTAGTTGCCATCAGCCTGGGACTGAGTTTTGGATGTATGAGAAGAATGATAGAGATACAAGTGATGCAAACACAAGCAAGTATCTTTAATATATTGATGCCTCCAGAATCCAGCCTGAACATTGATCCTTTGTGGGTTCTTTACATACAGTCTCTCCTGACTCCAAAACAGTTCTGAGTAGTCATTGATTGTGACTGAGTAGGAGGGCTCACTGCCTAGATGTCAAACTTCCTAGTTCCTCGTGAGCGCTCTTACAGCTCAAGCGGTGTCTTAGTCTGCCTCAGTTTCTTGTTTGGAAAATGGGGCAGATAATTCTCCCCACATAATCCACTTTGTGGTTAGTCAATTAAATAACTAATCACGCCTATAGGTTAATTAAAGTGAAGGGGCTTGGCTACTAAGCAAAATGCTGGCCATTTGAATCCATCCAGGGGTCCCTCAGAAGAAAGGCCTGGTGATATACTTCCAAACTCTCAGCCCTGGGAAACCAATGGAGGAGAGTTCTATGACAGACAGAGGGTCGCCAAGAGTGGGAGCAACTAGATTGTCACTCCCCCTCCCTATTTTAACACAATTCAGGAGGCCTGGTGATGGATTTGGCTTAAAATGGGGCTGCTAACAAAATGGATGAAAATATATAATCATTGGCCCTTATTTTAGGAGACAGAAGAGGTCTACTACTCACGGAAAGGTGTTCCAGCCACCAAAACATAACCAAGGGAAATTCTACCCTGTCCCATGGTGGCACTATAAGTCTCCCTCAACTCGATGGCAGTGAGTGTTTTAGAGATGCACTTCCATCTGGGTTAGGCAACAAGACTACATGCAACCTGGATCCACCCTGCTCAGATGTTTGTTGCAACATTCATGCAACTGCTAGGCTCAAACAAACACCATTGTGTTCCTGGAGACATGACCAGTGGCCATGTAGCTCGCTCTCACCTCACCTATAGTTTTTTGCTCACTTCTGCAGCACGACTCACTATTCCCATGTGGATTGAAACCAAGGGAAAGGAATATACCTCAAGCTTTCCATTTTTGGCTCTTAATTCTGTGACACTATGCAGGCTCTAGATTACATAGATGGTCTCCACCAATCAGGTTGCTGCTGCTGCTGCCACCTAGGAAAGAATTTTATGAGCATTGCCTCAATGGCCAGTAGGGCTTGCTCCTCAGGGGACAGACTCTAGTCACACTTCCAGTAACCCCCTTATGCAATATTTTTCTCCACAAGTCCTCAACTGGGAGATGGTTGAGAATGTTCACACCCATTGAGTTACAGCCTCAACAGCCCACAGGAGCAGTTCTACTCTATCCAAGAGTGTCACTAGGAGTCAACTTTGATTTGAAGGAAGTGAGTTTGGTTTGGCTTAAAGTCCTCACACAGCACACTGTGAAAGTGGATAACACGACGGGCTGCTAATTGTAAGGTCAACAGTTCAAACCACCGGATGCTTCTCTGGAAAAATAGGAAGCTTTCTATTTCCACAAAGATATGCAATCTCAGAAACACACAGACACAGCTCTGGTGTGAACCATAGGGACAATAACATAAGAACTGAATCGATACCAATAATTTTTTATTTGGGCCTTAACACTGAGGAGCAAAGCGGGTAGAGAGTATTGTGCTTGCTAACTGCATAGTCAGCAGTTTGAAACCACCAGGACTAAGGTGAGGCATTCCAGTACCACAAACTGTAGGGATCAGTTCTGCTCTGTCCACTTGATCACTATATATTGGAATAGATTTAATTGCAGTGCATGATTATAAAACTCAAACAGAAACCCTAATTGTGCATGGGTTTAACATCTGGATGCTAACTGCAAGTTTGGTGTTAGAAAAACACCAGACAACTCACCAGGACAAAAATGAAGCTGGCTGATCCCATAAAGATCCGCGGCCTTGGAAATCCCAGTGGGATTTCCTACTCTGTCCTTGAGATTCAATCTGAATCAGAAGTCTCAATGAACGAGAAGGTGGCTATAAAGTAGAATCAGCAGGGTTATTGGATAATAGGGACTGCAGGACATAGGGAAGTAGGAATTTCAGAAGCCTAGGGATTTGGGTGGAAACACTGATTCAGGCCAATGTGACTTGACGCTGGCTACCAGTAAAACAGCATGAACCACTGTGAGAAGCTCTAGTGTTTTCATTGTTCTCGGTTTTCTGAATTCCACTCACATTGAGCTTATTTTTATTCTTTCACTTTTATCTTTTGATTCTGTGTCTTCTCTTCTGCAGGCTAGTTTTTCAGGGTATTGACAGCTCTTTCTAGACTTTTGAAAAACTCTTAATGTGCAGGTTTCGTGTCTGGTGCTGGCTGCAGTTTTGTCTATGGGAGGAAGAGAGGCACAGAATCAAAGGGTCTATTCAGATGGTCTATGTGTCCTACTGTAGAAGTCAGACAGAACCGTCTGGTTACTGTAGTTGCCATCCGCATGGGACTGAGTTTTGGTTGCATGAGAAGAATGATAGGGATAAAAATGATGCAAACACAAGAAAGTATCTTAATATATTGATGCCTTCAGACTCCAGCTTGGACAATGATCCTGTCTGGGGACTTTATATATAGTCTCCCCTGACTCCTAAACAGTTCTGAGTAGTCGGTGATTGTGACTGAGTAGGAGGGCTCACTGCCAAGATATCACACTTCCTTGGTATGCATGAGGGCTATTCCACCTCAAGCGGTGTCTTAGTGTGCCTGAATCAGTGTTTTTACCCAAATCCCTAGGCTTCTGAAGTTTCTTTTACCGTGTGTCCTGCAATCCCTTTTACTCAATAACACTGGTGTTTATACTTTATAACCACCTTTTCATTTGTGGAGATTAAAAAAAAATATTTGTTATTAAATAACGTGTTTTATGGAAATTGACAAAATAAGCCTCTTAGAAACTTATTCGGCTAAAAAAAATAATCCCAGTTTGCAAGGAAATGTTTGGGTAGACTGAGTGGAAAATAATAGAGCCGGCTCAAATTTGGGAGCCAAGCACTGGCTACACTGAATGTGTGTCACTATCCACAGTGTTCGAAGTAAATTGGCGTTATGAAACATGTTCCTGAAAGGTTTGCAAATCACTCTTCCAAGGATTTGAACCATATTTTCCCCCATTCCATTTAGCCCTCCAGATCATTCTAGCTTTTAAAAAACTGGCCAACTTCACCAGCCCACAACTGAATTGGCTCACATCAGTTCAAAGACCCAGAAAACACAATCTCTGAGTTGTGCTGTTTTAAAATTATGATGTGCTGCATTATGACCTTCTGCTGGAGTTATTTTTGGAGGTAACATGTGAAACTGTTTGAATTACAATAGTACAGAAATAAAAGTAATTTTAAACTGTGAGAAACTCTGTTGTTTTCATTGGTCTTGGCTGTCGGAATTACATTCACCTGGAGGGGTTTTTTTTCTTCTTCATTTGTCTCTTTTGATTCTATGTCTTCTCTTCTGCAGGCTAGTTTTTCAGGATATTGACAGCTCTTTCTGGATCTGTGACAAACTCTTAGCATGCAGGTGTGGTGTCTGGTGCTGGCTGCAGTTTTGTCTACGGGAGGAAGAGGGAAGAGAATCCAAGAGCATTTTCAAATGGTCTATTTGTCCTACTGGAGATGTGAGACAGAACGGACTGTTAACTGTAGTTGCCATCCTCCCTGGGACTGAGATTTGGTTGCAGGAGACGAATGATAGGGATAAAAGTGATGCAAACACAAGGAAGTATTTTTCATACATTGCTCCCCCACTATCCAGCCTGAACATTGATCCTTTGTGGGTCTTTACATACAGTCTATCCTGATTCCAAAACAGTTCTGAGTAGTCGGTGATTGTGACTGAGTAGGAGGGCTGACTGCCTAGAAGTCCAACTTCCTAGTTCTGCATGAGCACTCTTTCAAATGAAGAGGTGTCTTAGTGTGCCTCAGTTTCCTTGTTTGAAAAATGGGGTTGATAATTCTCCCCTCATCATCCACTTTCTGGTTACTCAATTATATAACAAATAATGCCTATAGGTTATTTAACGTTAAGGGGCTTGGGTACTAATCAAAAGGCTGGCTATTTGAATCCATCCAGGGGTCCCTCAGAAGGAAGGCCTGGTGTTATACCTCCAAAATCTCAGGCCTGGGAAACCAATGGATCAGAGTTCTATGACACGGGGTCGCCTAGAGTGGGTGAAACTAGATTGCCACTCCCCCCCTTTTTTTAAACATAATTCAGGAGGCCTGGTAGAGGGATGGGTGTGAAATGCGGCTGCTAACCAAGTGTTCAAAAAATATATAACCACTGGCGACTATCTCAGGAGAAAGGAGAGGTCTGCTACACCCAGAAAGGTGTTCCAGCCACCAAAACATACACAAGGGCAATTCTACCCTGTCTGATGTTGGCACTATAAGTCACCATCAACTCGATGGCAGTGCATGTTTTAGAGATGCACTTCCGCTGCTTTAGGCAGCAAGAATACATGCAACTTGAATCCACCCTGCTCAGATGTTTGGGGCAACATTCAGACAACTGCTAGGCTCAAATCAACACCTTTATCTTCCTGGAGACATGACCAGTTGCCACATAGCTACTTTAATACAGGGATCAATGTATTAAAGTTACTTGCTTGTGTTTCCATCACTTTTATCCCTATCTTTCGTCTCCTGCAACCAAATCTCAGTCCCAGGGAGGATGGCTACTACAGTGAACAGTCCGTTCTGTGTGACATCTCCAGCAGGACAAATAGACCATCGGAAAAGGCTCTTCGATTATGTTGCTCTCTCCCTCCCTTAGAAAAATCTGCAGCCAGCACCAGAGACCAACCTGCAAGCTAAGAGTTTGTCACAAGTCCAGAAAGAGCTGTCATTATCCTGAAAAACTAGCATGCAGAAGACAAGACATAGAATCAAAAGTGACAGGTGTAAAAGAAAAATAGAGGTCCAGGTGAGTGTAATTCCGAAAACTGAGATCAATGAAAACAATAGAGCTTCTTACAGTGTATAATTGCTTTTACTTCCATACTATTGTAATTCATACAGTTTCACATATATCACCTCCAAAGATAACTGCAGCAGATGATCATAAAGCAGCACATCATAACTTTAATACATCACAACTCAGAGATTATGTTTTCTGGGTCTTTGAACTGATGCGAGCCAATTCAGTTGTGGGCTGATGAAATGAATGGGAAATTGACCTGTTTTTTAAAAGCTTGAGTGATCTGGAAGGCTAAATGGAATGTGGGAAAATATGGTTTAAATCCTTGGAATAGTGATTTGGGAACCTTTCAGGAACCTGTTTCATGAAGCCAATTTACTTCCAACACTGTGGATAGTGACACATTCAATGAAGCAATTGCTTGGCTGCCAACTTTGACCCTGCTCTATTATTTTCCACGCAGCCTATCCAGATATTTTCTTGCAAACTTGCATTATTTCTAATGGCTTATTTTTTCAATTTCCATAAACCGCATTATTTAATAACAAATACTTTTTTTAATCTCCACAAATGAAAAGGTGGTTATAAAATATAAACACCAGGGTTATTGTGTAAAAGGGACTGTAGTTCAAAGGGTACTAGGAACTTCAGAAGCCTAGGGATTTTTGTGGAAACACTGATTCAAGCACACTAATACACCGCTTGAGGTAGAATAGCCCTCATGCAGAACAAGGAAGTGTGATATCTAGGCAGTGAGCCCTCCTACTCAGTCACAATCACCGACTACTCAGAACTGTTTTGGAGTCAGGGGAGACTATTTAAAGTCCCGAGAAAGGATCACTGTCCAGGCTGGATTCTGGAGGTATTGATGTATTAAAGATACTCGCTTGTGTTTGCATCACTTTTATCCCTATCATTCTTCTCATGCAACCAAATCTCAGTCCAAGGGGAATGGCTAATACAGTGAACAGTCCGTTCTGTCTGACATCTCCAGTAGGGCACATAGACCATTTGAAAAGGCTCTTTGATTCTGTTGCCGTCTCCCTCCCGTAGACAAAACTGCATCCAGCACCAGACCCCGACCTGCATACAAAGTGTTTGTCACAAGTCCCGAAAGAGCTGTCAATATGCTTAAAAACTAGCCTGCAGAAAAGAAGACATAGAATTGAAAGCGACAGGGGAAAAAGAAAAAGAAGCTCCAGGTGAGTGTAATTCAGACAACCAAGATCAATGAAAACAATAGAGCTTCTCACAGTGTAAAATTACTTTTACTTCCGTACTATTGTAAATCAAACAGTTTCACATATCTCACCTCCAAAGAAAACTCCAGCAGATGCTCATACTGTAGCTCATCATTACTTTAATACAGCACAACTCATAGATTGTGTTTTCTGGATCTTTGAACTAATATGAGCCAATTCAGTTGTGGGCTGATGAAATTAATGTGAAATTGGCCTGTTTTTTAAAAGCTTGAATGATCTGGAAGTCTAAATGGAATGGGGGAAAATGTGGTTTAAATCCTTGGAATAGTGATTTGGGAATCTTTTTTTTTTCTTTTTTTGGAGCCTTTCATGGACGTGTTTCATGACGCCAATTTACTTCCAACACTGTGGATAGTGACACACATTCAATGAAGCAAGTGCTTGGCTGCCAACTTTGAGCCGGCTCTATTATGTTCCACTCAGCCTATCCAGACATTTCCTTGCAAACTGGCATTATTTTTTTTTTTAGCCTCATAAGTTTCTAATGGCTTACTTTCTCAATTTCCATAAAGCACATTATTTAATAACAAATATATATTTTAATCTCCACAAATGGAAAGGTGGTTATATAGTATAAACACCAGGGTTATTGGGTAAAAGGGACTGTAGGACACAGGGTACTAGGAACTTCAGAAGCCTAGGGATTTTGGTGGAAACCCTGATTCAGGCACACTAAGACACCGCTTGAGGTGGAATAGCCTGCATGCACACGAAGGAAGTGTGATATCTAGGCAGTGAGCCCTCCAACACAGTCACAATGACCGAGTACTCAGAACTTTTTTGGAGTCAGGAGAGACTGTACGTAAATTCCTGACAAAGGATCAGTGTCCAGACTGGAGTCTGAAGGCATCAATATATTAAAGCAACTTGCTTGTGTTTGCATCACTTTTATCCTTATCATTCTTCCCATGAAACCAAAACTCACTCACAGGGTGATGGCAACTATAGTAACCAGACTGTTCTGTCTGACTTCTACAGTAGCACACATAGACCATCTGAATAGACCCTTTGATTCTGTGCCCCTCTCCCTCCCATAGACAAAACTGCAGCCAACACCAGACCTGAAACCTGCAGATTTAGAGTTTGTCAAATGTCTAGAAAGAGCTGTCAATACCCTGAAAACTAGCCTGCAGAAGAGAAGACACAGAAGCAAAAGCTAAAAGTGAAAAAAAAAAAGATCCAGGTGTGTGGAATTCAGACAACCGAGACCAATGAAAACACTTTCGCTTCTCACAGTGGTTCACGCTGGTTTAGTGGTAGTCATGTTCAAGTCACATTGGCCTCAGTCAGAGACTCCACCCAAATCCCTAGGTTTCTGATATTGCTAGTACCCTTTGTCCTGCAGTCCTTATTACCCAATAACCCTGCTGATTGTACTTTATAGCCACCTTCTCGTTCGTTGAGACTTCTGATTCAGAGTGAATCTGCAGGTCAGAGTAGGAAATCCCACTGTGATTTGCAAGACTGCGGATCTTTATGGGAGCAGCCAGCATCATCTTTGTCCTGGGGAGTTGTCTGGTGGTTTTCTAACACCAAACTTGCAGTTAGCATCCAGAAGTTAAACCCATGTCCCAATAGGGTTTCTGTTTGACTTTTATAATCGTCCCCTTCTATTAAATCTATTCCGATATATAGTGATAAAGTGTACAGTGCAGAACTAATCACTACAGTTTGTGTTTAGTGGAAAGCCTCACCTTGGTCCTGGTGGTCTCAAACTGCTGACCATGCAGTTAGCAGGGACAGGACACTCTACCCCCTGTGCTCCTCAGTGTGAGGGCCCAACTAAAAAATCACTGCTGTCGATTCAGTTCTGAGGTTAGAGTCCCTATGGGTCACAGTAGAGCTGTCTCTGTGGGTTTCTGAGATTGCAGATCTTTGTGGAAATAGAATGCCTCCTCTTTTTCCATAGTAGCATCCGGTGGTTCGAACTTTTGACCTTAATGTTAGCAGCCTGTCATCTTATCCACTTACACAAGTGTCCTGTGTGATTACTCATAACCAAAACAAACTCACCAATTTAGAGTCCATGTTGAGTCCTAGTTACCCTCTTGGATAGAGTAGAACTGCTCCTGTGGGGTGCTTAGGCTGTAACTCAATGAGTGTAGACGTCCTCAACCATCTCCCAGGTGAGGTCATGTCGAGGAAAAATATTACCTAAGGGACTTAATAGAAGGGTGACTAGAGATTGTCCCCTGAGGAGCAAGCCCTAATGGCCATCGAGGCAATGCTGTTAAAATTATTTCCTAGGTGCCAGCAGCAGCAGCAACCTGCTTGGTGGAGATCATCTATGTAATCTAGAGCCTGTATAGTGTCAGAGAATTAACAGCTGAAAATGGAAAGCTTGTGTTACATCCCTTTTCCTTGGTTTCAATCCACATGGGAATATTGAATCATGCTGCAGGAGTGACCAAAGAACTATAGGTGAGGTGAAAGCTAGCTACCTGGCCACAGGTCATGTCTCCTGGAAGACAATGGTGTTGGTTTAAGCCTAGCAGTTGCCTGAATGTTGCCCCAAACATCTGAGCAGGGTGGACCCAGATTGCAGGTAGTCTTGCTGCCTAACACATATGGAAGTGCATCTCTAAAACACTCATTGCCATCGAGTTGAGGGTGACTTATAGTGCCAACATGGGACAGGCTAGAACTATCCTTGTGTATGTTTTGTTGGCTGGAACACGTTTCTGGGAGTAGCAGGCCTCTTCTTTCTCCTGAGATAGGTGCCAATGGTTATATATTTTTGACCATTTTGTTAGCAGCCCCATTTTACAACCATTCCACCACCAGGCATCTTGAATTGTGTTAAAATAGGGGGGGGGGAGATTGGCAATATAGCTGCTCCCACACTTGGCGATCCACTGTCTGTCATAGAACTCTGCTCCATTGATTTCCCAGGGCTGAGAGTTTGGAAGTATAACAACAGGCCTTTATCTGAGGGACCCCTGGATGGATTCAAATAGCCAGCCTGTTGCTTAGTAGCCAAGCACCTTTACTTTAAATAACGCATAGGCGTTATTAGTTGTTTAATTCAGTAACCACAAAGTGGATGATGAGGGGAGAAATATCAAACCCATTTTCCAAAGAAGGAAACTATAGCACACTAAGACACCGCTTGAGTTGGAAGAGCGCTTATGCAGAACTAGGAAGTTTGACATCTAGGCAGTGAGCCCTCATACTCAGTCACTATCACCGACTACTCTGAACTGTTTTGGAGTCAGGAGAGACTGTATGTAAAGACCACACCAAGGATCAATATTCAGGCTAGATTCTGGAGGGATCAATGTATTAAAGTTTACTTGCTTGTGTTTGCATCACTTTTATCCCTATCATTCGTCTCTTGCAACCAAATCTCAGTCCCAGGGAGGATGGCTGTTACAGTGAACAGTCCGTTCTGTGTGACATCTCCAGTAGGACAAATAGACCATCAGAAAAGGCTCTTCGATTATGTTGCTCTCTCCCTCCCTTAAAAAAATCTGCAGCCAGCACCAGAGTCCAAGCTGCATGCTAAGAGTTTGTCACAAGTCCAGAAAGAGCTGTCATTATCCTGAAAAACTAGCATGCAGAAAACAAGACATAGAATCAAAAGTGACAGGTGTAAAAGAATAAAAAAGCTCCAGGTGAGTGTAATTCAGACAACCCCGATCAATGAAAATAATAGAGCTTCTCACAGGGTATAATTGCTTTTTCTTCTGTACTATTGTAATTCAAACAGTTTCATATATCTCACCTCTAAAGATAATTGCAGCAGATGATCATAAAGCAGCACATCATAACTTTAATACATCACAACTCAGAGATTATATTTTCTGGGTCTTTGAACTGATCTGAGCCAATTCGGTTGTGGGCTGATGAAATGAATGTGAAATTGACCTGTTTTTTAAAAGCTTGAGTGATATGGATGGCTAAATGGAAAGTGGGAAAATATGGTTTAAATCCTTGGAATAGTGATTTGGGAACCTTTCAGGAAACTTTTTCATGACCCAAATTTACTTCTAATACTGTGGATAGTGACACACATCCACTGAAGAAAGTGCTTGGCAGCCAACTTTGAGCCGGTCTATTATTTTCTTCCCAGTCTATCCAGACTTTTCCTTACAAACTGGTATTATTTTTCGTTAGCCACATAAGTTTATAATGGCTTATTTTTCCAATTTCCATAAACGCATTATTTAATAACAAATAATTTTTTTAATCTCCATAAATTAAAAGGTGGTTATAAAGTGTAAACACCAGGGTTATTGTGTAAAAGGGACTGCAGGACACAGTGTACTAGGAACTTTAGAAGCCTAGGGATTTAGGTGAAAACACTGATTCAGGCACACTAAGACACCGCTTGAGGTGGAATAGCCCTCATGCAGACCAAGGAAGTTTGATATCTAGGCAGTGAGCCCTCAAACTCAGTCACAGTGACCGACTACTCAGAACTGTTTTGGAGTCAGGATAGACTGTATGTAAAGACCCACAAAGGATCAGTGTTCAGGCTGGAGCCTGAAGGCATCAATATATTAAAGCTACTTGCTTGTGTTCACATCACTTTTATCCCTATCATTCTTCTCATGCGACGAAAACTCAGTCCCAGGGGGATGGCAACTGCAGGAAACAGATTGTTCTGTCTGATTTCTACAGTAGGACACCTAGACTATCTGAATAGACCCTTTGATTCTGTTCCCCTCTCCCTCCTATAGACAAAATTGCAGCAAGCATCAGACCCGCAGCCTGCTGATGAAGAGTTTTTCAAATCTAGAAAGAGCTGTCAATACCCTGAAAAACCAGCCTGCATATGAGAAGACACAGAATCAAAAGCTACAAGTGAGAATAAAAATAGCTCCAGGTGAGTGGAATTCAGACAACCCAGACCAATGAAAACACTTTCGCTTCTCACAGTTGTTCACGCTCGTTTAGTGGTAGCCAGGTTCAAGTCATATTAGCCTGAATCAGAGTCTCCACCCAAATCCCAAGCTTCTGAAATTCCTAGTACTCTGTGTCCTGCACTCCCTATTACCCAATAACCCTGCTGAATCTACTTTATAGCCACCTTCTCGTTCGTTGAGACTTCTGATTCTGATTGACTCTGCAGGAAAGAGTAGGAAATTCCAACGGGATTTCCAAAGCTGCGGAACTTTATGGGAGCAGCCAGCTTCATCTTTGTCCTGGGGAGTTGTGTGGTGCTTTTCTGACACTAAACTTGCAGTTAGCATCCAGATGTTAAACCCTTGCATTAATAGGTTTTCTGTTTGAGTTTTATAATCGTCCCCTGCTCTTAAATCTATTCTGATATATAGTGATCATGTGGACAGAGCAGAACTGATCCATATAGTTTTTGTTTTGTGGAAAGCCTCACCTTGGTCCTGGGGGTTTCAAATTGCTGACCATGCAGTTCAGAGCAACAACAAACTCTACCCTCTATGCCCTTCAGTGTGAGGGCCCAACTAAAAATTCACTGCCATCGATTCAGTTCTGAGGTTAATGTCCCTATGGGTCACAGTAGAGCTGTCTCTGTGGGGTTCTGAGATTGCAGATGATCGTGGAAATAGAAAGCCTCCTCTCTCTCCAGGCCATTGTGTTATCCACTTACACAAGTGTGCTGTGTGAGGATTCAAAATCAAACCAAACTCACTACCTTCAAGTCCTTGTTGAGTCTTAGTTACCCTCTTGGATAGAGTAGAACTGCTCCTGTGGGGTGCTGAAGCTGTAACTCAATGAGTGTAGGCATCCTCAACCATTGCCCAGGTGAGGGCTTGTGGAGGAAAAATATTACGCAAGGGGCTTAATGGAAGGGTGACTAGAGTCTGTCCCCTGAGGAGCAAGCCCTAC
Source organism: Tenrec ecaudatus (assembly GCF_050624435.1). Classification (NCBI taxonomy): domain Eukaryota; kingdom Metazoa; phylum Chordata; class Mammalia; order Afrosoricida; family Tenrecidae; genus Tenrec; species Tenrec ecaudatus. Next base: position 125,216,097 of record NC_134542.1, read on the forward strand.
TGGCCATCGAGGAAATGCTCATAAAATTCTTTCCTAGGTGGCAGCAGAAGCAGCAACCTGGTTGTTGGGACCAGCTATATAATCTAGAGCCTGCATAGTGTTACAACATTAACAGCAGAAAATGGAAAGCTTGAGTTACATTCCTTTCCATTTGTTTCAATTCACAAGGGAATAGTGAGTCATGCTGCAGGAGTGAGCAAAGAACTATAGGTGAGGTGAGAGCTAGCTACCTGGCCACTGGTCATGTCTCCAGGAAAACAATGGTGTTGGTTTGAGCCTAGCAGTTGCCTAAATGTTGCCCCAAACGTCTGAGTAGGGTGGATCCAGGTTGCATGTAGTCTTGCTGCCTAACCCAGATGGAAGTGCATCTCTAAACCACTCTAATCAAGTAGATGGTGACTTATAGTGCCACCATGAACTGGGTAAAATTGCCCTATGTAAGTTTTGGTGGCTGGAACACTTTTCTGGGAGTAGGAGATCTCTTCTTTCTTATGAGATAGGGGCCAATATTTATATATTTTTACCATTTTGTTAGCAGCCTCATTTTATACCCATTCCTCCACCAGGCCTCCTGAATTGTGTGAAATAGTGGGGGAAAGTGGCAATCTAGCTGCTCCCACACTTGGCGCCCCACTCTCTGTCATAGAACTCTGCTACATTGGTTTCCCAGGACTGAGTGTTTGGAAGTATAACACAAGTCCTTTCTTCGGAGGGATCTCTGGATGGATTCAAATAGCCAGCCTTTTGATTAGTAGCCAAGCCCCTTAATTTTAAATAACCTATAGGCGTTATTTGTTATTTAATTGAGTAACAACAAAGTGGATGATGAGGGGAGAATTATCAACCCCATTTTCCAAAAAAGGAAACGGAGGCACACTAAGACACCGCTTGAGTTGGAAGAGTGCTAATGCAGAACTAGGAAATTTGACATCAAGGCAGTCAGCCCTCCTTCCCAGTCACAATCACCAACTACTCAGAACTGTTTTGGAATCAGGAGAGAATGTGTGTAAAGACCCCACAAAGGATCAATATTCAGGCTGGATTTTGGAGGGATCAATGTTTTAAAGATACTTGCTTGTGTTTGAATCACTTTTATCACTATCATTCGCCTCCTGCAACTAAATCTCAGTCCCAGGGAGAATGGCATCTACAGTGAACACTCCTTTCTTTCTGACATCTCCAGAAGGACAAATAGACCATCTGAAAAGGCTGTTTGATTCTGCTGCCCTCTCCCTCCCGTAGAGAAAAATGCAGCCAGCACCAGACCCCAACCCTGCGGGCTAAGAGTTTGTCACAAGTCCAGAAACAGCTGCCAATATCCTGAACAACTAGCCTGCAGAAGAAAAGGCATAGAATCAAAAGCGACAAGTGAAAAAAAAAATTCCAGGTGAGTGTAATTCAGACAACCGAGATCAATGAAAACAATAGCGCTTCTCACAGTGTAAAATTACTTTTACTTCCGTACTATTGTAATTCAAACAATTTCACATATCTCACCTCCAAAGATAACTTCAGCAGATTGTCATAACGCAGCTCATCATAACTTTAATACAGCACAACTCAGAGATTTTTTTTTCTGGGTCTTTGAAAGGATATGAGCCAATTCAGTTGTGGGCTGAGTAAATGAATGTGAAATTGACCTGTTTTTTAAAAGCTTGAATGATCTGGAAGGCTAAATGGAATGGGCGAAAATATGGTTTAAATCCTTAGAAGAGTGATTTTGGAAGCTATCAGGAACCTGATTCATGATGCCAATTTACTCCCAACACTGTGGATGGTGACACACATTCAATGAAGCAAGTGCTTGGCAGCCAACTTTGAGCCGGCTCTATTATTTTCCACTCTGTTTATCCAGACATTTACTTCCGAACTGGCATTAATTTTTTTAGTCAAATAAGTTTCTAATGGCTTAATTTTTCAATCTCCATAAACCACATTATTTAATAAAAAATAATTTTTTTAATCTCTGCAAATGAAAAGGTGGTTATAAAGTATAAACACCAGGGTTATAGGGCAAAAGGGATGCAAGACACAGGGTACTAGGAACTTCAGAAGCCTAGGGATTTTGGTGGAAACACTGATTCAGGCACACCAAGACACCGCTTGAAGTGGAATACCCTCATGCAGACCAAGGCAGTGTGATATATAGGCAGCGAGCCCTCCAACTCAGTCACAATGTCCGACTACTCAGAACTGTTTTGGAGTCATGGGAGAGTATATGTAAAGTCCCCAGACAGGATCAATGTCCAGGCTGGAGTCTGAAGGCCTCAATATATTAAGATACTTGCTTGTGTTCACATCACTTTTATCCCTATCATTCTTCTCATGAAACCAAAACTCAGTCCCAGGGGGATGGCAACTGCAGTAAACAGATTGTTCTGTCTGATTCTACAGTAGGACACCTAGAGCATCTGAATAGACACTTTGAATCTTTTCTCCTCTCCCTCCTATAGACAAAACTGCAGCCAACACCAGACCGAAAACCTGCAGATGAAGAGTTTTTCAAATCTAGAAAGAGGTATCAATACCCTAAAAAACCAGCCTGCATAAGAGAAGACACAGAATCAAGGGCTACAAGTGAAAAAAAAATAGCTCCAGGTGAGTGGAATTCAGACAACCGAGACCAATGAAAACACTTTCGCTTCTCACAGTGGATCATGCTGGTTTAGTTGTAGCCAGGTTCAAGTCACATTGGCCTGAATCAGAGTCACCACCCAAATCCCTAGGCTTCTGAAATTCCTACTACCCTGTGTCCTGCAGTCCCTATTACCCAATAACCCTGCTGAATCTACTTTACAGCCACCTTCTCGTTTGTTGAGACTTCTGATTCTGAGTGACTCTGCAGGAAAGAGTAGGAAATTCCAACGGGATTTCCAAAGCTGCAGAACTTTATGGGAGCAGCCAGCTTCATCTTTGTCCTGGGGAGTTGTGTGGTGCTTTTCTGACACTAAACTTGCAGTTAGCATCCAGATATTAAACCCTTGCATTAATAGGTTTTCTGTTTGAGTTTTATAATTGTCCCCTGCTATTAAATCTATTCTGATATATAGTGATCATGTGGACAGAGCAGTACTGATCCGTACAGTTTGCGTTTAGTGGAAAGCCTCACCTTGGTCCTGGGGGTTTCAAATTGCTGACCGTGCAGTTCGCAGCAACAACAAACTCTACACACTATGCCCCTCAGTGTGAGGGCCGAACTAAAAATTCACTGCTATCGATTCAGTTCTGAGGTTAGTGTCCCTATGGGTCAAAGTATAGCTGTCTCTGATGGTTTCTGAGATTGCAGATCTTTGTGGAAATAGAAAGCTTCCTCTCTCTCCAGAGAGGCATCTGGTCATTCTAACTGCTGTTCTTACAGTTAGCAGGCCATCGTGTAATCCACGTACACAAGTGTGCTCTGTGTGGACTCAAAATCAAACCAAACTCACTACCTTCAAGTCCATGTTTTGTCTTAGTTACCCTCTTGGATAGAGTAGAACTGCTCCTGTGGGGTGCTGAGGCTGTAACTCAATGAATGTAGACATCCTCAACCATCTCCTAGTGAGGGCTTGTGGAGGAACAATATTACCCAAGGGGCTTAATGGAAGGGTGACTAGAGTCTGTCCCCTGAGAAGCAAGCCCTACTGGCCATCGAGGCAATGCTCATAAAATTCTTTCCTAGGTGGCAGCAGAAGCAGCAACCTGGTTGGTGGGACCATCTATTTAATCTAAAGCCTGCATAGTGTCACAACATTAACAGCAGAAAATGGAAAGCTTGAGTTACACCCCTTTCCGTTTGTTTCAATTCACAAGGGAATAGTGAGTCATGCTGCAGGAGTGAGCAAAGGACTATAGGTGAGGTGAGAGCTAGCTACCTGGCCACTGGTCACGTCTCCAGGAAAACAATGGTGTTGGTTTGAGCCTAGCAGTTGCCTAAATGTTGCCCCAAACGTCTGAGCAGGGTGGATTCAGGTTGCATGTAGTCTTGCTGCCTAACCCACATGCAAGTGCATCTGTAAAACACTCACTCTGATCAAGTAGATGGTGACTTATAGCGCCATCACGGGACAGGGTCGAATTGCCCTTGTGTAGGTTTTGGTGGCTGGAACACTTTTCTGGGAGTAGGAGACCTCTTCTTTCTCATGAGATAGGGGCCAATCCTTATATATTTTGGACCATTTTGTTCAGCCCAATTTTACACCCATTCCGCCAGAAGGCCTCCTGAATTGTGTTAAACTAGGGGGGGGAGTTGCAATCGAGCTGCTCCCACTCTTGGCCACCCCCTGTCTGTCATAGAACTCTGCTCCATTGTTTTCCCAGGGCTGAGAGTTTGGAAGTATAACAATAGGCCTTCCTTCTGAGGGACCTCTGTATGGATTCACATAGCCAGCCTTTTGTTTAGTAGCCAAGACCCTTCAGTTTAAATAACCAATACGCGTGATTAGTTATTTAATTGAGTAACCACAAAGTGGATGATGAGGGGAGAATTATTAAACCCATTGTCGAAATAAGGGAACTGAGTCACACTAAGACACCGCTTGAGTTGGAAGAGTGCTCATGCAGAACTAGGAAGTTTGACATCTAGGCAGTGAGCCCTCCTACTCATTCACAATCACTGACTACTCTGAACAGTTTTGGAGTCAGGAGAGGCTGTATGTAAAGACCCCACAAAGGATTAATGTTCAGGCTGGATTCTGGAGGGATCAATATTTTAAAGATACTTGCTGTGTTTGCATCACTTTTATCCCTACCATATGTCTCCTGCAACTAAATCTCTGTCCCAGTGATGATGGCAACTACAGTGAACATTCCATCTGTCTGACATCTCAAGTAGTACAAGTAGGCCATTTGAAAAGGCTCTTCGATACTGTTGCCCTGAAAATCTAGCCTGCAGAAGAGAAGACACAGAATCAAAAGCTACAAGTGAATAAAAAAGCTCCAGTTGAGCGGAAATCAGACAACCGAGACCAATGAAAACACTAGAGCTTCTCACAGTGGTTAATGCTGGTTTAATGGTAGCCAGGTTCAAGTCACATTGGCCTGAATCAGTGTCTCCACACAAATCCATAGGCTTCTGAAATTCCTAGTACCCTGTGTACTGCAGTCCCTATTTCCCAATAACACTGTTGATTCTACTTTATACCCACCTTCTCGTTCGTTGAGACTTCTGATCCAGAGTGACTCTACAGACAGAGTAGGAAACCCCCCTGAGATTTACAAGGCTGTGGATCTTTATGGGAGTAGCCAGCTTCATCTTTGTCCTAGGGAGTTGTCTGGTGCTTTTCTAACACCAAACTTGCAGTTAGCATCCAGATGTATACCCCTGCAACAATAGGGTTTCTGTTTGAGTTTTATAATCATCCACTGCTATTAAGTCTTTTCGATATATAGTGAGTAAGTGGACAGAGCAGAACTGATCCCCACAGTTTGGGTTTAGTGGAAAGCCTCACCTTGGTCCTGGTGGTTTCACACTGCTGACCAAGAAGTTAGCAGGCCCAACACACTATACCCCCGGTGATCCTCAATGTGAGGGTCCAACTAAAAAATCACTGCTATCGATTCACTTCTGAGGTTAGTGTTCCTATGGGTCACAGTAGAGCTGTCTCTGTGGGTTTCTGAGATTTCAGATATTGGTGGAAATGGAAAGCCTCCTCTTTTTTCCAGAGAACCATCCGTTGGTTCGAACTCTTGACCTTAGATTTAGAAGGCCGTCGTGTTATCCACTTACAAAAGTGTGCTCTGTGAGGACTCAAAACCAAACCAAACTCACTACCTTCGAGTCATTTTGACTCCTAGTGATCATATTGGATAGAGTAGAACTGCTCCTGTGGGATGCTGAGGCTGTAACTCAATGAGTGTAGACATCCTCAACCATCTCCCAGGTGAGGACTTGGGGAGGAAAAATATTACCTAAGGTGTTTAATGGAAGGGTGATTAGAATCTTTCCCCTGAGGAGCAAGCCCTACTGGCCATCCAGGCAATGCTCATAAAATTCTTTCCTAGGTGGCAGCAGCAGCAGCAACCTGGTTGGTGGAGACCATCTATGTAATCTAGAACCTGCATAGTGTCACAGAATTAACAGCTGAAAATTGCAAGCTTAAGTTACATTTGTTTCCATGATTTCAATCCACAGGGAAATAGTGAGTCATGCTGCAGGTGTGAGCACAGTACTATAGGTGAGGTGAGAGCTAGCTACCTGGCCACCGGTCACGTCACAAGGAAGACAATGGTGTTTGTTTGAGCCTAGTAATTACTGAATGTTGCCCCAAACATCTGAGCAGGGTGGATCCAGGTTGCATGTCGTCTTGCTGCCTAACCCAGATGGAAGTGCATCTCTAAAACACACACTCCCATCGATTTGAGGAAGAATTGTAGTGCCCTCATGGGAGAGGGTAGAATTGCCTGTGTGTATGTTTTTGTCGCTAGAACACTATTCTGGGAGTAGCAGACCTTTTCTTTCTCCTGAGATAGCAGCCAATGGATCAGAGATTGTAAGTAAAGACCCCACAAAGGTCTATGTTCAGACTGGATTCTGGAGGGATCAATGTATTAAAGATACTTGCTAGTGTTTGCATCACTTTTATCCCTATCATTCGTGTTCTGCAACCAAATCTCAGTACCAGGGAGCATGGCAACTACAGTGAACAGTCCGTTCTGTCTGACATCTCCAGTAGGACAAATAGACCATTTGAAAAGGCTCCTCGATTTTGTTGCCCAATCCCTCCCTTAGACAAAATTGCAGCCAGCACCAGACATCAAACTTGCAGGCTAAGAGTTTGTCACAAGTCCAGAAAGAGCTGTCAATATCCTGAAAAACTAGACTGCAGAAGAGAAAACATAGAATCAAAAGCGACAGGTGAAAAAAAAAAAAAAGCTCCAGGTGAGTGTAATTCAGACAACCGAGATCAATGAAAACAATAGAGTTTCTCACAGTGTAAAATTACTTTTACTTCCGTACTGTTGTAATTCAAACAGTGTCATATATATCACCTCCAAAGATAACTCCAGCAGATCGTCTTAATGCAGCTCATCGTAACTATAATACAGCACAACTAAGACATTGTGTTTTCTGGGTCTTTGAACGGATATGAGCCAAATCAGTTGTGGGCTGATGAAATGATTGTGAAATTGTCCCGTTTTTTTTAAAGCTTGAATGATCTGGAAGTCTAAATGGAATGGGGGAAAATATGGTTTAAATCCTTGGAATACTGATTTGGGAAACTTTCAGGTACTTATTTTATGGCGCCAATTTACTTCCAACACTGTGGATAGTGACACATCTTCAATGATCCAAGTACTTGGCTGCTAACTTTGAGCCGGCTCTATTATTTTCCACTCAGCCTATCCAGACATTTCCTTGAAAACTGGCATTATTTTTTTAGCCAAATAAGTTTCTAATGGCTTATTTTTAAAAATTCCATAAACCACATTATTTAATAACAAATAATTTTTTAAATCTGCACAAATGAAAAGGTGATCATAAAGTATAAACACCTGGGTTATTGGTTAAAAGAAACTGCAGGACACAGGGATCTAGGAATTTCAGAAGCCTAGAGATTTTGGTGGAAACCCTGATTCAGGCACACTAAGACACCACTTGAGGTGGAATAGCCCTAATGCAGACCAAGGAAGTGTGATATCTAGGCAGTGAGCTCTCCAACTCAATCACAATGACCGACTATTCAGAACTGTTTGGGAGTCAGGGGAGAGTGTATGTAAAGTCCCCAGAAAGGATCAGAGTCCAGGCTGGAGTCTGAAGGCATCAATATATTAAAGATACTTGCTTGTGCTTGCATCACTTTTATCCCTATCATTCTTCTCATGCAACCAAAACTCAGTCCCAGGGGGATGGCAACTACAGTAACCAGACTGTTCTGTCTGACTTATACAGTAGGACGCATAGACCATCTAAGTATACCCTTTGATTCTGTGCCCCTCTACCTCCCATAGAAAAAACTGCAGCCAGCACCAGACCCAAAACCTGCAGATTAAGAGTGTGTCAAAAGTCTAGAAAAAGCTGTCAATACCCTGAAAAACTAGGCTGCAGAAGAGAAGACAAAGAATTCAGACAACCGAGACCAATGAAAACACTTTGGCTTCTCACAGTGGTTCACGCTGTTTTAGTGGTAGCCAGGTCCAAGTCACATAGGCCTGAATCAGAGTCTCCACCCAAATACCTAGGCTTCTGAAATTCCTATTACCCTGTGTTCCGCAGTCCCTATTACCCAATAACTCTGCTGATTCCACTTTATAGCCACCTTCTCATTCATTGAGACTTCAGATTCAGAGTGACCCTGCAGGACCGAGTACGAAACCCCACCGGGATTTCCAAGGCTGTGGCTCTTTATGGGAGCTTCCAGCTTCAACTGTGTCTTGGGGAGTTGTCTGGCGCTAATCTAAGACCAAATTTGCAGGTAACATCCAGATGTTAAACTGTTGCACCAATAGTATTTCTCTGTGAGTTTTATAATTGTCCCCTGCTATTAAACCTATTCCAATATATAGTGATCAAGTGGACAGATCAGAACTGATCCCTATAGTTTGTGTTTAGTGGAAAGCCTCACCTTGGTCCTGGGGGTTTCAAACCGCTGACCATGCAGTTAGCAGGCACAACACACTCTACCCTCTGTGCTCCTCAGTGTGAGGGCCCAACTAAAAATTCACTGCTATCGATTCATTTCTGAGGTTAGTGTCCATATGGGTCACAATAGAGCTGTCTTGTGGGTTTCTGATATTGCAGATCTTTGTGGAAATAGAAAGCCTCCTCTCTCTCCAGAGAGGAATCTGGTCATTCGAACTGTTGTCCTTACATTTAGCAGGTCGTCGTGTTATCCACTTACACAAGTGTGCTGTGTGAGGACTCAAAACCAAACCAAACTCACTACCTTCGAGTCCATGTTGACTCCTAGTTACCCTCTTGGATAGAGTAGAACTGCTCCTGTGGGGTGTTGAGGCTGTAACTCAATGAGTGTAGACATCCTCAACCATCTCCTAGGTGAGGACTTGTGGAGGAAAAATATTACCTCAGGGGGTTAATGGACGGGTGACTAGAGTCTGTCCCTGAGAAGCAAGCACTACTGGCCATCGAGGCAATGCTCATAAAATTCTTTCCTAGGTGGCAACAGCAGCAACAACCTGTTTGGTGGAGACCATCTATGTAATCTAGAGCCTGCATAGTGTCACAGATTAACAGCTGAAAATGGAAAGCTTGAGTTCCATTCCTTTCCCTTGGTTTCAGTCCACATGGGAATGGTGAGTCATGCTGCAGGAGTGAGCAAAAAACTATAGGTGAGGTGAGAGCTAACTACCTGGCCACAGGTCACGTCTCCAGGAATACAATGGCGTTGGTTTGAGCCTAGCAGTTGCCTGAGTGTTGTCCCAAATATCTGAGCAGTGTGGATCCCCAGGTTGCATGTAGGCTTGTTGCCTAACTCAGTTGGAAGTGCATCTCTAAAACACTCACTTGCCATCGAATTGAGGGTGACTTATAGTGCCACAATGGGACAGGGTAGAATTGCCCTTGTGTAAGTTTTGGTGGCTTGAACACTTTTCTGGGACTAGCAGACCTCTTCTTTCTCCTGAGATAGGGGCCAGTGTTTACATATTTTTGACCATTTTGTTAGCAGCCCCATTTTATATCCATTCCTCCACCAGCCCTCCCGAATTGTGTTAAAATAGGGGGGGGGGGAATCTAGCTGCTCCCACACTTGGCGACACCCTGTCTGTCATAGAACTCTGCTCCATTGGTTTCCCAGGGCTGAGAGTTTGGAAGTATAACAAGAGGCCCTTCTTCTGCAGGACCTCCGATGGATTCAATTAGCCAGCCTTTAGATTAGTAGCCAAGCCCCTTAACATTTTATAACCTATAGGTGTGATTAGTTATTTAATTGAGTAACCACAAAGTGGATGATGAGGGGAGAATCATCAACCCCATTTTACAAACAAGGAAACTGAGGCACACTAAGACACCACTTTAGTTGGAAGAGTGCTCATTCAAAACTAGGAAGTTTGACATCTAGGCAGTGAGTGCTCCTACCCAATCACAATCACCGACTACTCAGAACTGTTTTGGAGTTAGGAGAGAGTGTATGTAAAGAGCTCACAAAGGATCAGTGTTCAAGCTGGATTCTGGAGGGATCAATGTTTTAAAGATACTTGCTTGTGTTAGCATCACTTTTATACCTATCATCCGTCTCCTGCAACCAAATCTCAGTCCCAGGGATGATGGCAACTACAGTGACCAGTCCGGTCTGTCTGACATATCCAGTAGGACAAATAGACCATTTGAAAAGGCTCTTCGATTCTGTTGCCCTCTCCCTCCCTTAGACAAAACTGCAGCCAGCACTAGACCCCATACCTGCAGACAAAGAGTTTGTCACAATTCCAGAAAGAGCTGTCAATATCCTGAAAAACTAGCCTGCAGAAGAGAAGGGATAGAATCAAAAGCGACAAGTGAAAAAAAAAAGCACCAGGTGAGTGTATTTCAGACTACTGAGTTCAATGAAAACAATTGAGATTATCACAATGTATAATTACTTTTACCTCCGTACTATTGTAATTCAAACAGTTTCACATATCTCATCTCCAAAGAAAACTCCAGCAGATGGTCATAATGCAGCTCATCATAACTTTAATACAGCACAACTCAGACATTGTGTTTTCGGGATCTTTGAATTAATATGAGCCAATTCATTTGTGGGCTGACCAAATGAATGTGAAATTGACCTGTTTTTTAAAAGCTTGAATGATCTGGAAGGCTAAATGGAATTGGGGAAAATATGGTTTCAATCCTCGGATAAGTGTTTTGGGAACCTTTCTGGAACCTGATTCATGACGCCAATTTACTCCAACAGTGTGGATAGTGACACACATTCAATGAAGAGAGTGCTTGGCTGCCAACTTTGAGCCGGATCTATTATTTTCCACTCAATCTATCCAGACATTTCCTTGAAAACTGGCATTTTTTTAGCCAAATAAGTTTCTAAAGGCTTGTTCTTTCAATTTCCGTAAACCACATTATTTAATAACAAATAATTCTTTAAATCTCCACAATGAAAATGTGGTTATAAAGTATAAACACCAGGGTTATTCAGTAAAAGGGACTGCAGGACACAGGGTACTAGTAACTTCAGATGGCTAGGGATTTAGGTGGAAACACTGATTCAGGCACACGAAGACACCGCTTGAGGTGGAATAGCCCTCATGCAGAACAAGGAAGTGTGATATCTAGGCAGTGAGCTCTCCAACTCAATCACAATGACCGACTATTCAGAACTGTTTGGGAGTCAGGGGAGAGTGTATGTAAAGTCCCCAGAAAGGATCAGAGTCCAGGCTGGAGTCTGAAGGCATCAATATATTAAAGATACTTGCTTGTGCTTGCATCACTTTTATCCCTATCATTCTTCTCATGCAACCAAAACTCAGTCCCAGGGGGATGGCAACTACAGTAACCAGACTGTTCTGTCGGACTTCTACAGAAGGACACATAGACCATGTGAATATACCCTTTGATTCTGTGCGCCTCTCCATCCCATAGAAAAAACTGCAGCCAGCACCAGACCCAAAACCTGCAGATTAAGAGTGTGTCAAAAGTCTACAAAAAAGCAGTCAATACCCGGAAAAACTAGGCTGCAGAAGAGAAGACACAGAATCAAAAGCTACAAGTGAAAAAAAATTTTTAAAAAGCTGCAGGTGAGTGGAATTCAAACAACGGAGAACAATGAAAACACTTTCACTTCTCACAGTGGTTCATGCTGGTTTAGTGGTAGCCAGAATCAAGTCATAGGCCTCAATCAGAGTCTCCACCCGAATCCCTAAGCTTCTGAAATTCCTAGTACCCTGTGTCCTGCAGTCCCTATTACCCAATAACCCTGCTGAATCTACTTTATAGCCACCTTCTCGTTCGTTGACACTTCTGATTCAGAGTGAGTTTGCAGGACAGAGTAGGAAACCCCACAGGGATTTCCAAGGTTGTGGATCTTTATGGGAGCAGCCAGCTTCATCCTTGTCCTGGGGAGATGTCTGGTTCTAATCTAAGACCAAATTTGCAGTTAGCATCCAGATGTTAAGCCCCTGTGCGAATAGGTTTTCTGTTTGAGTTTTATAATCATCCACTGCTATTAAATGTATTCAGATATATAATGATCAAGTGGACAGAGCAGAACTGATCCATAAAGGTTGAGTTTAGTGGAAAGCCTCACCTTGGTCCTGGGGGTTTCAAACCGCTGACCATGCAGTTAGCAGGCACAACACACACTATCCTCTGTGCTCCTCAGTGTGAGGGCCCAACTTAAAAATCACTTATATTGATTCCGTTCTGAGGTTGGTGTCCCTATGGATCACAGTAGAGCTGTCTCTGTGGGTTTCTGAGATTGCAGATCTTTGTGGAAATAGAAAGCCTCCTCTCTCTCCAGAGAGGCATCTGGTAATTCGAACTATTTTCATTACACTTAGCAGGTCATCGTGTTATCCACTTACACAAGTGTGCCGTGTGAGGACTCAAAACCAAACCATACTCACTACTTTCGAGTCCATGTTGACTCCTAGTTACCCACTTGGATAGAGTAGAACTGCTCCTGTGGGGTGCTGAGGCGGTAACTCAATGAGTGTAGACATCCTCAACCATCTCCCAGGTGAGGACTTGTGGAGGAAAAACATTACCTCACGGGGTTAGGTGAAGGGTGACTAGGGACTGTCCCCTGAGAAGCAAGCCCTACTGGCCATCGAGGCAATGCTTATAAAATTCTTTCCTAGCTGGCAGCAGCAGCAACAACCTGGTTGGTGGAGACCATCTATGTAATCTAGAGCCTGCATAGAGTCACAGAATTAAGAGCCGAAAATGGAAAGCTTGAGGTACATTCCTTTCACTTGGTTTCAATCCACATGGGAACAGTGAGTCATGCTGCAGGAGTGAGCAAAGAACTATAGGTGAGGTGAGAGCTAGCTACCTGGCCCCTGGTCACGTCTCCAGGAATACAATGGTGTTGGTTTGAGCCTAGCAGTTGCCTGAATGTTGCCCCAAACATCTGAGCAGTGTGGATCCAGGTTGCATGTAGGCTTGTTGCCTAACCCAGATGGAAGTGCATCTCTAAAACACTCACTTGCCATCGAGTTTAGGGTGACTTACAGTGCCACCATGGGACAGGGTATAATTGCCCTTGTGTAAGTTTTGGTGGCTTGAACACTTTTCTGGGACTAGCAGACCTCTTCTTTCTCCTGAGATAGGGGCCAGTGTTTACATATTTTTGACCATTTTGTTAGCAGCCCCATTTTCTACCCATTCATCCACCAGGCCTCCTGAATTGTATTAAACTAGGGGGGGAAGTGGCAATCTAGCTGCTCCCACCCTTGGGGACCCCCTGTCTGTCATAGAACTCTGCTCCATTGGTTTGCCAGGTTAGAGAATTTGGAAGTATAACAATAGGCCTTTCTTCTGAGGAACCTCTGGATGGATTCAAATAGCCAGCCTTTTTCTTAGTAGTCACGCCCCTTAACTTATATAACTATAGGTGTCATTAGTTATTTAATTGAGTAACCACAAAGTGGATGCTGAGGGGAGAATTATCAACCCAATTTTTCAAACAAGGAAAATGAGGCACACTAAGACACCGCTTGAGTTGGAAGAGCACTCATGCAAAACTAGGAAGTTTTACATCTAGGCAGTGAGTGCTCCTACTCAGTCACAATCACTGACTGCTCAGAACTGTTTTGTCGTCAGGAGAGACTGTGTGTAAAGACCCCACAAGGGATCATTGTTCATGCTAGATTCTGGAGAGATCAATGTTTTAAAGATACTTCCTTGTGTTTGCTTCACTTTTATTGCTATCATTCGGCTCCTGCAACCAAATCTCAGTCTCAGGGAGGATGCCAACTACAGTGAACTGTCCATTCTCTCTGACATCTCCAGTAGGACAAATGGACCATTTGAAAAGGCTCTTCAATTTTGTTGTACTCTCCCTCCCGTAGACAAAATTGAATCCAGCACCAGACCCCAAAACTGCAGGCTAAGAATTTGTCCGAAGTCCAGAAAGAGCTGTCAATATCCTGAAAAACTAGCCACCAGAATAGAAGACATAGAATCAAAAGCGACAAGTGAAAAAAAAAAAAAGCTCCAGGTGAGTGTACTTCAGACAACCGTGATCAATGCAAACAATAGAGATACTCATAATGTAAAATTACTTTTACTTCCGTACTATTGTAATTCATAGTTTCACATATCTCACCTCCAAAGATAACTCCAGCAGATGTTCATAATGTAGCTCATCATAATTTTAATAGAGCACAATTCAGAGATTGTGTATTCTGGATCTTTGAACAAATATGAGCCAATTCAGTTGTGGGCTGATGAAATGAATGTGATATTGGCCTGTTTTTTAAAAGCTTGAATGATCTGTAAGGCTAAATGGAATGTGGGAAAATATGGTTTAAATCCTTTGAATAGTGATTTGGGAATATTTCAGGGACATGTTTCATGACGCCAATTTACTTCCAACACTGGATAGTGACACACATTCAATGAAGCAAGTGCTTGGCTGCCAACTTTGAGCCGGCTCTACTATTTTCCACTCAGCCTATCCAGACATTTCCTTGCAAACTGGCATTATTTTTTTAGCCAATAAGTTTCTAATGGCTTATTTTTTTCAATTTCCATAAACCACATTATTTAATAACAAATAATTTTTTAAAATCTCCACAAATGAAAAGGTGGTTATAAATTATAAACACCAGGGTTATTGGGTAAAAGAGACTGCAGGAGAGAGGGTACTAGGAATTTCAGAAGCCTAGGGATATAGATGGAAACATTGATTCAGGCACACTAAGACACCGTTTGGGGTGGAATAGCCATCATGCAAACCAAGGAAGTGTGATATCTAGGCAGTGAGCCCTCCAACTCAGTCACTATGTTCGACTACTCAGAACTGTTTGGGAGTCAGGGGAGAGTGTATGTAAAGTCCCCTCAAAGGATCAGTGTCCAGACTGGAGTCTGAACGCATCAATATATTAAAGTTACTTGCTTGTGTTTGCATCACTTTTATCCCTATAATTCTTCTCATGCAACAAAAACTCAGTCCCAGGGCGATGGCAACTACAGTAACCAGCCTGTTCTGTCAGACTTCTACAGTAGGACACATAGACCATGTGAATATACCCTTTGATTCTGTGCCCCTATCTCTCCTTAGAAAAAATGCAGCCAGCACCAAACCAGAAACCTGCAGATTTAAAGTTTGTCAAAAGTCTAGAAAAAGCTGTCAATACCTTGAAAAACTAGCCTGCTGAAGAGAAGACACAGAAGCAAAAGCTAAAAGTGAAAAAAAAAGATCCAGGTGTGTGGAATTCAGACAACCAAGACCAATGAAAACACTTTCGCTTCTCACAGTGGTTCACGCTGGTTTAGTGGTAGTCATGTTCAAGGCACATTGGCCTCAGTCAGAGACTCCACCCAAATCCCTAGGTTTCTGATATTGCTAGTACCCTTTGTCCTGCAGTCCTTATTACCCAATAACTCTGCTGATTCTACTTTATAGCCACCTTCTCGTTCGTTGAGACTTCTATTTCAGAGTGACTCCGCAGGACGGAGTAGGAAATCCCACAGGGATTTCCAAGGCTGCGGATTTTTATGGGAGCCGCCAGCTTCATCTTTGCCTGGGGTGTTGCCTGGTGCTAATCTAAGATCAAATTTGCAGTTAGCATCCAGATGTTAAACCCCTGCACCAATTGGTTTTCTGTTTGAGTTTTATAATCGTTCCCTGCTATTAAATGTATTCAGATATATAATGATCAATTGGACAGAGCAGAACTGATCCCTACAGTTTGTGGTTAGTTGAAAGCCTCACCTTGGTCCTGGGGGTTTCAAACTGCTGACCATGAAGTTAGCAAGCACAACACACTCTACCCTCTGTGCTCCTCAGTGTGAGGGCCCAACTAAAAAATCACTGCTATCAATTCAGTTGTGAGGATAGTGTCCCTATGGGTCACAGTAGAGCTGTCTCAGTGGGTTTCTGAATTTGCAGATCTTTGTGGAAATAGAAAGCCTCCTCTCTTTCCAGAGTGGCATCTGGTCATTCGAACTATTGTCCTTACAGTTAGCAGGACGTCGTGTTATTCACTTACACAAGTGTGCCATGTGAGGACTCAAAACCAAACCAAACTCACTACCTTCGAGTCCATGTTGACTCCTACTTATCCCCTTGGATAGAGTAGTATTGCTCATGTTGGGTGCTGAGGCTGTAACTCATTGAGTGAACATTCTCAACCATCTGCCAGGTGAGGACTTGTGGTGGAAAAATATTACCTCAGGAGGTTAATAGAAGGGTGACTAGGGTCTGTCCCCTGAGGAGCAAGACCTACTGGCCATCAAGGCAATGCTCATACAATTATTTCCTAGGTGGCAGTAGCAGCAGAAACCTGGTTGGTGGAGACCATCTATGTAATCTAGAACCTGCATAGTGTCACAGAATTAAGAGCTGAAAATGGAAAGGTGAGGTACATTCCTTTCACTCGGTTTCAATCCACATGGGAATAGTGAGTCATGCTGCAGGAGTGAGCAAAGAACTATAGGTGAGGTGAGAGCTAGCTACCTGGCCCCTGGTCACGTCTCCAGGAAGACAGTGGTGTTGGTTTGAGCCTAGCAGTTGCCTGAATTTTGCCCCAAACATCTGAGCAGTGTGGATCCAGGTTGCATGTAGGCTTGTTGCCTAACCCAGATGGAAGTACATCTCTAAAACACTCACTGCCATCGAGTTGATGGTGACTTACAGTGCCACCATGGGGCAGGGTATAATTGCCCTTGTGTAAGTTTTGGTGGCTTGGACACTTTTCTGGGACTAGCAGACCTCGTCTTTCTCCTGAAATAGGGGCCCATGTTTACATATTATTGACCATTTTGTTAGCAGCCCCATTTTATACCCATTCCTCCACCAGGCCTCCTGAATTGTGTTAAACTAGGGGGGAAAGTGGCAATCTAGCTGCTCCCACCCTTGGCGACCCCCTGTCTTTCATAGAACTCTGCTCCATTGGTTTCCCAGGGCTGAGTGTTTGGAAGTATAAAAATAGGCCTTTCTTCTGAGGGACCTCTGGATGGATTCAAATAGCCAGCCTTTTGCTTAGTAGCCAATCCCCTTAACTTTAATAACCTATAGGCGAGAGTAGTTATTTAATTGAGTAACCACAATGTGGAAGATTGGAGAATTATCAACCACATTTTAAAAACAAGGAAACTGAGGCACAGTAAGTCACCGCTTGAGTTGGAAGAGTGCTCATGCAGAACTAGGAAGTATGACATCTAGGTAGTGAGCCCTCCTACTTAGTCATAATCACCGACTACTCAGAATTGTTTTGGAGTCAGGAGAGTCTGTTTGTAAAGACTCCAGAAAGGATCAATGTTCAGGCTGGATTAGGGGTTAAGTTAGATTTAGGGTTAGGGTTATTGTTAGGGTTAGGGTTTAGGGGTTAGGCTTTGGATAAGGGTTAGGTTTTGGGTTAGGGTTAGGGTTAATGTTTGGGTTAGGGATTAGGCTTAGAGTTAGGGTTAGGAGTTGGCGTTGGAGTTAGGGTTGGGGTTAGGGTTGGGGTTGGGGTTGGGGTTGGGGTTAGGGTTAAGATTAGGTTTAGGGTTAGTTTTAGGGCCAGGTTTTGGGTTAGGGTTAGGGTTAAATTTAGGATTAGTGTTTGGTTTAGGATTAGTGCTAGAGTTAGGGATAGGTTTAACCTTAGGGTTAGTGTTAGGGGTAGGGTTTGGGTTTAGGGGTTAGGGGTTAGGGCTAGGATAAGGGTTAGGTTAAGGGGGTAGGGTCAGGGTTAGGGTTAAGATTAGGCTTAGCGCTTAGAGTTAGGGTTAGGAGTTAGGTTTAGGGTTAGGATTAGGGTTACAGGTTAGGTGTTGACTTTAGGGTTAGGTTTAGGGGTTAAAGTTAGGGGTTAGAGTTAGTGTTAGGGTTAGGGTTAGCGTTAGGGTTAGAGGTTAGGTGTTTGGGTTTAGGGGTTTAGGTTAGGGTTAGGGATAGGTTTAGGAGATAGGGTTAGCGGTTTGGGTTAGGGTTAGGGGTTAGGTTTAGGGTTTTGGTTAGGGTTAATTAGGGATAGGTTTAGGGTTAGGCTTAGGTTTAGGTTTAGGGTTAGGGTAAGGGTGAGGGTTGGGGTTAGTGGTTATGGTTAGGGCTAGGGTTAGGGTTAGGGGTTAAGGTTATGGTTAGGGTTAGGGTTAGGGTTAGGTTTAGGTTTAGGGTTAGAATAAGAGTTAGGGGTTAGGGGTTGGGTTTAGGGTTAGGGTTACGGTTAGGGTTAAGGTTAGCGGTTAGGGTTATGGTTAGGTTTAGGGGTTAGGGTTTTGCGATTACTTCTTAGGGTTGGGGTTAGGGTTAGGGTTAGGAGTTAGTGTTAGGGCTAGGAGTTAGGGTTAAATTCAGGGTCAGGGTTAGGGTTAGGGTTTGTGTTTGGGTTAGCGTTAGGGTTTGGGTTAAGGTTAGGTGTTAGGTTTAGGGTGAAGGTGAGGTTTAGGTGTAGCGTTAGGGATTAGGGGATAGGGATTATGGTTAGATTTAGATTTAACTTTAGGGTTAGGGTAAGACTTTAGGGTTAGTGATAGGGTTACGGTTAGGGTTAGGATTAACGTTATCCTTAAGGTTAGGGTTAGGGTTAGGGTTAGGTTTAGGTTTAGGGTTAGAATAAGAG
Organism: Tenrec ecaudatus; assembly: GCF_050624435.1. Classification (NCBI taxonomy): domain Eukaryota; kingdom Metazoa; phylum Chordata; class Mammalia; order Afrosoricida; family Tenrecidae; genus Tenrec; species Tenrec ecaudatus. The sequence continues at coordinate 125,234,745 of NC_134542.1, forward strand.
TTAAGGGTTAGGGGTTGGGTTTAGGGTTAGGGTTACGGTTAGGGTTAAGGTTAGCGGTTAGGGTTATGGTTAGGTTTAGGGGTTAGGGTTTTGCGATTACTTCTTAGGGTTGGGGTTAGGGTTAGGGTTAGGAGTTAGTGTTAGGGCTAGGAGTTAGGGTTAAATTCAGAGTCAGGGTTAGGGTTAGGGTTTGTGTTTGGGTTAGCGTTAGGGTTTGGGTTAAGGTTAGGTGTTAGGTTTAGGGTGAAGGTGAGGTTTAGGTTTAGCGTTAGGGATTAGGGGATAGGGATTATGGTTAGATTTAGTTTTAACTTTAGGGTTAGGGTAAGACTTTAGGGTTAGTGATAGGGTTAGGTTAGGGTTAGGATTAAGGTTATCCTTAAGGTTAGGGTTAGGGTTAGGGATAGGGTTAGGTTTAGAGTTAGGCTTAGTGTTAGGGATAGGGTTAGGGTTAGGGTTTGTGTTACGGGCAGGATTAGGGTTAGGATTAGGGTTAGGTTTAGGATTAGGGTTAGGGTTAGGTGTTAGGGTTAGGGTAAGTGTTAGTGTTAGGGATTAGTATTAGGTGGTAGGGGTTCGGGTTAGGGTTAAGGTTAGGATTAGGGTGAGGGTCAGGGTTAGGGTTAGGGTTAACGGTTAGGGGTTGAGTTTAGGTGTTAGGGATTAAGTTTAGGTATTATGGTTAGGGTTTGGTTTAAAGTTAGGGTTAGGTTTAAGGGTTAGGGGTTGGGTTCAGGGTTAGTGTTATGGTTAGGGTTAGGGGTTAGGATTAGTTGTTAGGGGTTAGGATTAGTTGTTAGGGGTTAGGGTTAGCGTTGAGGTTAAGATTTAGGTGAGGGTGAGTGTTAAGTTTTGGGTTAGGGTTAGCGGTAAGGAATTAGGGGTTAGGGTCTTAGGGGTAAGGGGTTAGTGGTAGGGTTAGTTTTAGGGTTAGTGTTAGTTTAGGGTTAGGGTTAGGATTAGGGTTACGGTTAGGCTTATGGTTAGGGTTAGAGTTTTGATTAGGGTTAGGGTTAGGTTTAGGTTTAGGGTTAGGATTAGGATAAGGCTCAGGGTTAGGGACAGTGTAGGGGTTAGGGTTAGGTTGAGGAGTTAGGGTTAGTGTTAGGGTTAGGGATGGCGTTAGGATTAGCGGTTAGGGGTTAGGTTTAGGGTTAAGGTTAGGATTAGGGTGGAGGTGAGGGTGAGTGTTAGGGTTAGGTTAAAGGTTAGGGGTTAGGATTAAGGTTAAGAGTTAGGGTCAGGGGTTAGGGTTAGGTTTAGGGTTTACGGTTAGGGTAACGGTAAGGTTTAGTGTTAGGGGTAGTGTTAGAGTTATGGTTATGGTTAGGGGTTAGGGTTAGCGTTAAGTTTAGGATTAGGGTTAGGGTTTGTTTTAGGATTAGGGTTAGAGTTAGAGTTAGGTTTAACGTTACAGTTAGGGTTAGTGTTAGGGATTAGGGGTTAGAGGTTAGGGTTAGGGTAGAGTTAACGTTAGGTGTGATGGTTAGGGTTATGATTAGGGTTAGGTTTAGAGTTATACTTTAGGGTTAGTGGTTAGGGGTTAGGGTTAGGGGTTAGGTGTTAAGGTGAGGGTGAGGTTGAGCGTGAGGTTAGGGGTTAGGTGTTAGGGTTTAGGGTTGGTTTTAGGGGTTAGGGCTTCAGTTTAGGGTTAGTTTTAGTGTTAGGGTTAGATTTATGTTTAGAGTTATGGGTGTGTGGTTAGGGGTTGGGGTTAGGGTTGGGTTTGGGTTAGGGTTATGGTTTACAGTTAGGGTAAATGTAAGGTTTAGTGTTAAGTGTTAGGGTTAGGGTGGGGTTATAGTTATGTTTAGGGGTTAGGGTTAGTGTTAGGTTTAGGATTAGGGTTAGGGTTTGGTTTAGGACTAGGGTTAGAGTTAGGTTTAACGTTAGGGTTAGGGTTAGGGTTAGTGTTAGGGATTAGGGATTAGGGGTTAGAGGTTCGAGTTAGGGTTATGTGTTATGGTTATGGTTAGAATTAGGGTTAGGTTTAGGGGTTAGGTTTAGGGTTACGTTTAGGTTTAGGGGTTAGGGTAGGGGTTAGGATTAGGGTTAGGGCAAGTGTTTGCATTAGGGTTAGGTTTAGGGTTATACTTAGGGTTAGTGGTTAGGTGTTAGGGGTTAGGGGTGCGGGTGAGGGTGAGGGTGAGGGTGAGCTTGAGCGTGAGGGTGAGGATTAGGGATAGAGGCTATGTGTTGGGTTTAGGGTTAGGGTTAGGGTTAGGGTTAGTTTTAGGGTTAGGGTTTAGGGGTTGGGTGTAGGGTTAGGGTTATGGTCAGGGTTTGGGTAGGGTTAGGGGTTAACGTTAGGGGTAAGAGTTAGGGTTAAGTTTAGGTTTAGCATTAGGGTTAGGGGTTAATGGTTGGGTTTAGGGGTTAGGGTTAGCGTTAGGGTTAGGGTTATGGTTACGGTTAGGAGTTAGGGTTAGGGTTAGGAGTTAGGGTTAGGATTAGAGTTAGGTTTAGGGTTATGGTTAGGGGTTAGGGTTAGGTGTTAAGGTGAGGGTGAGGTTGAGCGTGAGGTTAGGGGTTAGGTGTTAGGGTTTAGGGTTGGTTTTAGGGGTTAGGGCTTCGGTTTAGGGTTACTTTTAGTGTTTGTGTTAGATTTATGTTTAGAGTTATGGGTGTGTGGTTAGGGGTTGGGGTTAGGGTTGGGTTTGGGTTAGGGTTATGGTTTACAGTTAGGGTAAATGTAAGGTTTAGTGTTAAGTGTTAGGGTTAGGGTGGGGTTATGGTTATGTTTAGGGGTTAGGGTTAGTGTTAGGTTTAGGATTAGGGTTAGGGTTTGGTTTAGGACTAGGGTTAGAGTTAGAGTTAGGTTTAACGTTAGGGTTAGGGTTAGGGATTAGGGATTAGGGGTTAGAGGTTCGAGTTAGGGTTATGTGTTATGGTTAGGGTTAGGGTTAGGGTTAGGTTTAGGGGTTAGGTTTAGGGTTACGTTTAGTTTTAGGAGTTAGGGTAGGGGTTAGGATTAGGGTTAGGGCAAGTGTTTGCATTAGGGTTAGGTTTAGGGTTATACTTTAGGGTTAGTGGTTAGGGGCTAGGGGTTAGGGTGAGGGTGAGGGTGAGGGTGAACATGAGGGTGAGGGTGAGGGTGAGGATTCGGGATTAGTGGTTAGGGGTTAGGTTTAGGGTTAGGGTAAGGTGTTAGCAGTTGGGTTTAGGGTGAGGGTTAGGGTTAGGGATGGCGTTAGGATTAGCGTTTAGGTGTTAGGGTTAGGGTTAAGGTTAGGATTAGGGTGGAGGTGAGGGTGAGTGTTAGGGTTAGGTTAAAGGTTAGGGGTTAGTGTTAAGGTTAAGAGTTAGGGTTAGGATTAGGGTTAGGGGTTGGGGTAAGGGTTAGGGTTAGGTTTAGGGTTTACGGTTAGGGTAAGGGTAAGGTTTAGTGTTAGTGTTAGGGGTAGTGTTAGAGCTATGGTTATGGTTAGGGGTTAGGGTTAGCGTTAGGTTTAGGATTAGGGTTAGGATTTGGTTTAGGATTAGGGTTAGAGTTAGAGTTAGGTTTAATGTTACGGTTAGGGTTAGTGTTAGGGATTAGGGGTTAGAGGTTAGGGTTAGGGTTATGTGTTAGGGTTAGAGTTAGGGTTAGGTGATATGGTTAGGGTTATGGTTAGGGTTAGGTTCAGGGGTTAGGGTTAGGGTTAGGAGTTAGGATTAGGGTTAGGGTTAGGGTTTGGATTAGGGTTAGGGTTAGGTTAGGTTTAGGGTTATAGTTTAGGGTTAGTGGTTAGGGTTAGGGGTGAGGGTTAGGATTAGGAATTAGGGGTTAGGTCTAGGGTTAGGGTTAGGGTTAGTTTTATGGTTAGGTGTTAGGCATTGGGTTTAGGGTTAGGGTTAGGTTTAGGTTTAGAGTTAAGGTTAGGGTTAGTGGTTAGGGTTATGGTTAGGGTTATTGTTAGATTTAGGGTTATGTTTAGGGGTTAGGGTAGCATTAGTTTTAGGGTCAGGGTTAGGGTTTGGTTTAGGGATAGGGTTAGAGTTAGAGTTAGGTTTAACGTTAAGGTTAGGGTTAGGGTTAGTGTTAGAGATTAGGGGTTAGGGGTTAGAAGTTAGGGTTAGGGTTAGGGTTAGGATTAAGTGTTAGGGTTAGGGGTAATGGTTGGGGTTAGTGTTAGGTTTAGTGGTTTGGGTTATGGTTAGGGTTAGGGGTCAAGGTTAGGGATTAGGTTTAGGGTTAGTGTTAGGATTTGGGTTAGGGTTAGGTTTAGGGTTTGGTTTAGGGATAGGGTTAGACTTAGAGTTAGGTTTAACGTTAAGGTTAGGGTTAGGATTTGGGTTAGGTTAGGTTTAGGGTTATAGTTTAGGGTTAGTGGTTAGGGTTTAGGGGTTAGGATGAGGGTGAGGGTGAGGGTGAGGGTGAGGATGAGGATTAGGGATAGGGGCTATGTGTTGCGTTTAGGTTTAGGGTTAGGGGTTATTGGTTGGGTGTAGGGTTAGGGTTATGGTCAGGTTTTGGGTAGGGTTAGGGGTTAAAGTTAGGGTAAGAGTTAGGGTTAAGTTTAGGTTTAGCGTTAGGGTTAGGGGTTAGTGGTTGGGTTTAGGGTTAGCGTTAGGGTTAGGGTTAGGGTTGTAGTTACGGTTAGGAGTTAGGGTTAGGGTTAGGAGTTAGGGTTAGGGTTAGGGTTAGGGTTAGGTTTAGGGTTTGAGTTAGGGTTAGTGTTAGGGGTTAGGGTTAGGATTAGGATTAGGGTTAATGTTAGGGTTTGGTTTAGGGTTAGGGTTTAGAGTTAGGGTTAGGGTTAGGATTAGGGTTTACAGTTAGGTAAGGGTAAGGTTTAGTGTTAGTGTTAGGGTTAGTATTAAGTTATGGTTATTGTTAGGCGTTAGGGTTAGCGTTAGGTTTAGTTTAGGGTTAGGGTTTGGTTTAGGATTAGGGTTAGAGTTAGAGTTAGGTTTAACATTAGGGTTAGGGTTAGTGTTAGGGATTAGGGGTTAGAGGTTAGGGTTAGGCTTAGTTAGGGTTATATGTTAAGGTTAGGGTTAGGGTTAGGTGTTATGGTTAGGGTTATGGTTAATTTTAGGGGTTAGGGTTAGGTTTAGTGTTAGGGTTTAGGATTAGGGTTAGGGTTAGGATTAGGGTTATTGTTAGGGTTAGGTTTAGGGTTATAGTTAGGGTTAGTGGTTAGGGGCTAGGTTGAAGGTGAGGGTTAGCGTGAGGGTGAGGGTGAGGATTAGGGATTAGGGACTAGGGGTTAGGTTTACCTGTAGGGTTAAGGTCAAGATTAGTATTAGACTTAGGGTTATGGTTAGGTTTAGGGTTATTTGTTAGGGTTATGGTTATGGTTACGGGTTAGGTGTTAAGGTGTGGGTGAAGGTGAGCGTGAGGGTAGTGGTTAGGTTTTAGGGTTTAGAGTTGGGGTTAGGTGTTAGGGCTTTGGTTTAGGGTTAGTTTTAGTGTTAGGGTTAGTGTTAGGGTTAGATTTAGGGTTAGAGTTAGGCGTGTGGGGTTAGCGGTTGGGGTTAGGGTTGGGTAAGGGTTAGCGTTATGGTTTACGGTTAGGGTTAATGTAAGGTTTATTGTTAAGTGTTAGGGTTAGGGTGGGTTATGGTTATGTTTATGGGTTAGGGTTAGCCTTAGGTTTAGGATTAGGGTTAGGGTTTGATTTAGGACTAGGGTTAGAGTTATAGTTAGGCTTAACGCTAGGGTTAGGGTTAGTGTTAGGGATTAGGGGTTAGAGGTTAGGGTTATGTGTTAGGGTTAGAATTAGGGTTAGTTGTTATGGTTAGGGTTAGGGTTATGGTTAGCTTTAGGGGTTAGGTTTAGGGTTACGGTTAGGTTTAGGGGTTAGGGTAAGGGTTAGTGGTTAGGATTAGGGTTAGGGTTTGCATTAGGGTTAGGGGTAGGTTTAGGGTTATAGTTTAGGGTTAGTGGTTACGGGTTAGGGTGAGGGTGAGCGTGAGGGTGAGGATTCGGGATTAGTGGTTAGAGATAAGATTTAGGGTTAGGGTTAGGATTAGTTTTAGGGTTAGGTGTTAGCGGTTGGGTTTAGGGTAAGCGTTAGGGTTAGGTTTAGGGTTAGAGTTAAGGTTAGGGTTAGGGGTTAGGGTTAGGGTTAAGTGTCAGGTTTACGGTTAGGGTTATTGTTAGATTTAGGGTTTTGTTTAGGGGTTAGGGTTAGCATTAGGTTTAGGGTCAGGGTTAGGGTTTGGTATAGGGATAGGGTTAGAGTTAGAGTTAGGTTTAACGTTAAGGTTAGTGTCACGGTTAGTGTTAGGGATTAGGGGTTAGAGGTTAGGGTTTGGGGTTAGGGTTAGGGGTTAGGTTTAGGGTCAGGGTTAAGGTTAGGATTAGGGTTAGGGTTAGGTTTAGGGTTATAGTTTAGGATTAGTGGTTAGGGGTAAGGGGTTAGGGTGAGGGTGAGCGTGAGGGTGAGGGTGAGGATTAGGGTTTAGGGGTTATGGGTTACGTTTAGGGTTATGTTAGGGTTAGTTGTCGGGTTAAGGGGTAGGGGTTGGGTTTAGGGTTAGGGTTATGGTCAGGGTTTGGTTAGGGTTAGGGGATAAAGTTAGGGGTAAGAGTTAGGGTTCAGTTTAGGTTTAGCATTAGGGTTAGGGGTTAATGGTTGTGTTTAGGGGTTAGGGTTAGCGTTAGGGTTAGGGTTGTGGTTACGGTTAGGAGTTAGGGTTAGGGTTAGGTTTAGGGTTTGAGTTAGGGTTAGTGTTAGGAGTTAGGGTTAGGGTTACGATTAGGATTAGGGTTAATGTTAGAGTTTTGTTTAGGGTTAGGGTTTAGGTTTAGGTTTAGGGTCAGGATTAGGATTAGAGTTAGGTTTAGTGTTAGGCTTGGGGTTAGGTTTAGTGTTAGTGGTTAGGGTTATGGTTAGGGTTAGGGGTTAGGTGTTAAGGTGAGGGTGAGGTTGAGTGTGAGGGTACGGGTTAGGTGTTATGGTTTAGGGTTGTGGTTAGGGGTTAGGGCTTCGGTTTAGGGTTAGTTTTAGTGTTAGGGTTAGATTTAGGGTTAGAGTTAGGGGTGTGGGGTTAGGGTTGGGTTAGGGTTATGGTTTATGGTTAGGGTAAATGTAAGATTTAGTGTTAAAAGTTAGCATTAGGGTTGGGTTATGGTTATGGTTAGGGGTTAGGGTTAGCGTTAGGTTTAGGATTAGGGTTAGGGTTTGGTTTAGGACTAGGGTTAGAGTTAGAGTTAGGTTTAACGTTAGTGTTAGGGATTAGGGGTTAGAGGTTAGGGTTAGGTGTTATGGTTAGGGTTAGGGTTAGGTTTAGGGGTTAGGTTTAGGGTTACGGTTAGGGTTAGGGTTAGGGTAAGGGTTAGGGGTTAGGATTAGGGTTAGGGTTAGGGTTTGCATTAGGGTTAGGGTTAGGTTTAGGGTTATAGTTTAGGGTTAGTGGTTCGGGGTTAGGGTGAGGATGAGGGTGAGGGTGAGCGTGAGGGTGAGGATTCGGGATTAGTGATTCTGGGTTAGGGTTAGGGTCAGTTTTAGGGTTAGGTGTTAGCGTTTGGGTTTAGAGTTAAGGTTAGGTTTAGGGTTAGAGTTAGATTTAGGTTTTTGTTTAGGGGTTAGGGTTAGCATTAGGTTTATGGTCAGGGTTAGTGTTTGGTTTAGGGATAGGGTTAGAGTTAGAGTTAGGTTTAACGTTAAGGTTAGTGTCAGGGTTAGTGTTAGAGATTAGGGGTTAGAGGTTAGGGTTAGGATTAGGGTTAGGGTTTGGGGTTAGGGTTATGGTTAGTGGTTAGTTTTAGGGTCATGGTTAAGGATAGGATTAGGGTTAGGGTTAGGTTTAGGGTTATAATTTAGGATTAGTGGTTAGGATTTTGGGGTTAGGGTGAGGGTGAGGGTGAGTGTGAACGTGAGTGTGAGGATGAGGATTAGGGATTAGGGGTTATGGGTTAGGTTTAGGGTTACGTTTAGGGTTAGTTGAATGGTTAAGGGTTAGGGGTTGGGTTTAGGGTTAGGGTTAGGGTTATGGTCAGGGTTTGGGTAGGGTTAGGGGTTAAAGTTAGGGGTAAGAGTTAGGGTTAGGTTTAGGTTTAGTGGTTAATGGTTAGCTTTAGGGGTTAGGGTTAGCGTTAGGATTCGGGTTGTGGTTACGATTAGGAGTTAGGGTTAGGGTTAGGAGTTAGGGTTAGGGTTTCAGTTAGGGTTAGGGGTTAGGGTTAGGGCTAGGGTTAGGATTAGGATTAGGGTTAATGTTAGGGTTAGGGGTTAGGGTTAGTGATTATGGTTAGGGGTTAGAGCTTCAGTTTAGGGTTAGTTTTAGTGTTAGCATTAGTGTTAGGCGTTAAGGTTGGGGTTAGAGTTAGGGTTAGTGTTAGGGTTAGAGTTAGGGGTTTGGAATTAGGGTTTGGGGTTAGTGTTAGGAGTAGTGTAAGGGGTTAAGTGTTGCGGTTGGATTTAGGGTTAGGGTTAGGGTTAGAGTTATGGGCTTGGGGTTCTGGGTTGGGGTTACGGTTAGTGTTAGGATTAGGGTTTACGGTTAGGGTAAGAGTAAGGTTTAGTGTTAGTGTTAAGGTTAGTGTTAAGTTATGGTTAGGGGTTAGGGTTAGCGTTAGGTTTAGTATTAGGGTTAGGGTTTGGTTTAGGATCAGGGTTAGAATTAGAGTTAGGTTTAACGTTAGGGTTAGGGTTAGGGCTAGCCTTAGGGATTAGTGGTTAGAAGTTATGGTTAGGGTTAGGGTTATGTATTAGGGTTAGGGTTAGAGTTAGGGTTAGTTTTATGGGTCAGAGTTAGGGGTGTGGGGTTAGGTTTGGGTTATGGTTAGGGGTTAGGGTTAGCGTTAGGTTTAGGATTAGGGTTAAGGTTTGTCTTAGGATTAGGGTTAGAATTAGAGTTAGGTTTAACGTTAGCGTTAGCGTTAGTGTTAGGGATTAGGGATTAGGGGTTAGAGGTTAGGGTTATGTGTTAGGGTTAGGGTTATGTATTAGGGTTAGGTTTATGGTTAGGGTTATGGTTAGGATTAGCTTTAGGGTTACGGTTAGGGTTAGGGGTTAGGGTAAGGGTTAAGGGTTAGGATTAGGGTTAGGGTTTGCATTAGGGTTAGGGTTAGGTTTAGGGTTATCGTTTAGGGTTAGTGGTTAGGGTGAGGGTGAGGGTGAGGGTGAGCGTGAGGGTGAGGATTCGGGATTAGGGGTTAGGGGTTAGGTTTAGAGTTAGGGTTAGGTTTTGTTTTAGGGTTAGGTGTTAGCGGTTGGGTTTAGGGTTAGGGTTAGGGTTAGGTTTAGGGTTAGAGTTAAGGTTAGGGTTAGGGGTTAGGGTTAGGTTTAAGGGTTAGGTTTAGGGTTGGGGTTAGGGTTATAGTTAGATTTAGGGTTTTGTTTAGGGGTTAGGGTTAGCATTAGGTTTAGGGTAAGGGTTAGGGTTTGGTATAGGGATAGGGTTAGAGTTAGAGTTAGGTTTAACGTTAAGGTTAGTGTCAGGGTTAGTGTTAGGGATTAGGGGTTAGAGGTTAGGGTTTGGGGTTAGGTTTAGGTTCAGGGTTAAGGTTTGGATTAGGGTTAGTTTAAGGTTTAGGGTTAGGTTTAGGGTTATAGTTTAGGATTAGTGTTTAGTGGTTAGGGGTGAGGGTGAGGATTTGGGATTAGGGGTTAGGTTTAGGGTTAGGGTTAGAATTAGAGTTAGGTTTAACGTTAGGGTTAGGGTTAGGGCTAGCCTTAGGGATTAGTGGTTAGAAGTTATGGTTAGGGTTAGGGTTATGTATTAGGGTTAGGGTTAGAGTTAGGGTTAGGTGTTATGGTTAGGGTTAGTTTTAAAGGTTAGAGTTAGGGGTGTGGGGTTAGGTTTGGGTTATGGTTATGGTTAGGGGTTAGGGTTAGCGTTAGGTTTAGGATTAGGGTTAAGGTTTGTCTTAGGATTAGGGTTAGAATTAGAGTTAGGTTTAACGTTAGCGTTAGGGTTAGTGTTAGGGATTAGGGGTTAGAGGTTAGGGTTATGTGTTAGGGTTAGGGTTATGTATTAGGGTTAGGTGTTATGGTTAGGATTATGGTTAGGATTAGCTTTATGGTTAGGTTTAGGGTTACGGTTAGGGTTAGGGGTTAGGGTAAGGGTTAAGGGTTAGGATTAGGGTTAGGGTTTGCATTAGGGTTAGGGTTAGGTTTAGGGTTATCGTTTAGGGTTAGTGGTTAGGGTGAGGGTGAGGGTGAGGGTGAGCGTGAGGGTGAGGATTCGGGATTAGGGGTTAGGGGTTAGGTTTAGAGTTAGGGTTAGGTTTAGTTTTAGGGTTAGGGGTTAGCGGTTGGGTTTAGGGTTAGGGTTAGGGTTAGGTTTAGGGTTAGAGTTAAGGTTAGGGTTAGGGGTAGAGTTAGGTTTAACGTTAAGAATAGTGTCAGGGTTAGTGTTAGGGATTAGGGGTTAGAGGTTAGGGTTTGGGGTTAGTTTTAGGGTCAGGGTTAAGGTTAGGATTAGGGTTAGTTTAAGGTTTAGGGTTATAGTTTAGGATTAGTGGTTAGGGGTTAGGGGTGAGGGTGAGGGTGAGTGTCAGGGTGAGGGTGAGGATTAGGGTTTAGGGGTTATGGGTTAAGTTTAGGGTTAGTTGTAGGGTTAAGGGTTAGGGGTTGGGTTTAGGTTTAGGGTTATGGTTAGGGTTTGGATAGGGTTAGGGGTTTAAGTTAGGGGTAAGAGTTAGGGTTAGGTTTAGGTTTAGCGTTAAGGTTAGGGATTAATGGTTAGGTTTAGGGGTTAGGGTTATTGTTAGGGTAAGGGTTGTGTTTATGGTTAGGAGTTAGCGGTAGGGTTAGGAGTTAGTGTTAGGGTTTCAGTTAGGTTTAGGGTTATTTGTTAGGGTTAGGGCTTGGGTTAGGATTAGGATTAGGGTTAATGTTAGGGTTTGGTTTAGGGTTAGGGGTTAGGGTTAGGGGTTAGGGCTTCGGTTTAGGGTTAGTTTTAGTGTTAGTGTTAGTGTTAGTGTTAGGGGTTAAGGTTGGGGTTAGATTTAGGGTTAGGGTTAGAGTTAGGGGTTTGGGGTTAGGGTTTGGGGTTATGGTTAGTGTTAGGGTTAGGATTAGGCGTTAGGGCTTCGGTTTACGGTTAGTTTTAGTGTTGGGGTTAGTGTAAGGGGTTAAGGTTGTGGTTAGATTTAGGGTTAGGGTTAGGATTAGAGTTAGGGGGTTGGGGTTAGGGTTAGGATTAGGGTTTACGGTTAGGTAAGGGTAAAGTTTAGTGTTAGTGTTAGGGTTAGTGTTAGAGTTATGGTTATGGTTAGGGGTTAGGGTTAGCGTTAGGTTTAGGATTAGGGTTAGAGTTAGGTTAACGTTAGGCTTAGGGTTAGTGTTAGGGATTAGAAATTAGGGGTTATAGGTGAGGGTTAGGGTTATTTGTTAGGGTTATTGTTAGAGTTAGGCTTAGGTGTTATGGTTACGGTTATGGTTAATTTTAGGGGTTACTTTTAAGGTTAGGGGTTAGGGTTAGGGGTTAGGATAAGTGTTAGGGTTAGGGTTTGGATTCGGGTTAGGGTTAGGGTTATGTTTGGGGTTATTGTTTAGGGTTAGTGGTTAGGGGTCAGGGTGAGCGTGAGGGTGAGGGTGAGGATTAGGGATTGGGGGTTATGGGTTAGGTTTAGGGTTAGGGTTAGGGTTAAGGGTTAGGGGTTGGCTTTAGGGTTAGAGTTAGGGTTATGGTCAGGTTTTGGGTAGGGTTAGCGGTTAAAGTTAGGAGTAAGAGTTAGGGTTAGGTTTACGTTTAGCGTTACGGTTAGGGGTTAATTGTTAAGTTTAGGGGTTAGTGTTAGCGTTAGGGTTGTGGTTATGGTTAGGAGTTAGGGTTAGGTTTAGGGTTTGAGTTAGGGTTAGGGGTTAGGATTAGGGTTAATGTTAGGGTTTGGTTTAGGGTTAGGGTTAGGGGTTAGGGCTTTGATTTAGGGTTAGTGTTAGTTGTTAAGGTAGGGGTTAGATTTAGGGTTAGGGTTAGAGTTAGGGGTTTGGGATTAGGGGTTGGGGTTAGGGTTTGGGTTAGGATTAGGGGTGAGGGCTACGTTTTACGGTTAGTGTAAGGGGTTAAGGTTGCGGTTAGATTTAGGGTTAGGGTTACGGTTAGAGTTATGGGTTTTGGGTTATGGGTTGGTGTTAGTGTTAGTGTTAGCATTAGGGTTTACAGTTAGGGTAAGGGTAAGGTTTAGTGTTAGTGTTAGGGTTAGTGTTTGAGTTATGGTTATGGTTAGGGGTTAGGGTTAGCGTTAATTTTAGGATTAGATTTAGGGTTAGAGTTAGGTTTAACGTTAAGGTTAGGGTTAGTGTTAGGGATTAGGGTTTAGAGGTTAGGGTTAGGCTTAGGGTTAGGGTTATGTGTTAGGGTTAGTGTTAGAGTTAGGGTTAGGTGTTATGGTTAGGGTTCTGCTTAGGGTTACTTTTATGGGTTAGGGTTAGGGGTTAGAGTTAGGGTTAGGATTAGGGTTAGGGTTAGTTGTTAGGGGTTAGGGTGGGGGTCAGGGTTATCGTGAGGGTGAGGATTATGGGTTAGGTTTAGGGGTAGGGTTTGGGTCAAGATTAGGATTAGAGTTAAGGTTAGGGTTAGGTTTACGGTTAGTGGTTAGGGTTATGGTTAGGATTAGGGTTTAGGGTTAGGAGTTAGGTGTTAAGGTGAGTGCGAGGGTGAGCGTGAGGGTAGGGGTGAGGTGTTCTGGTTTAGGGTTGGTTTTAGGGGTTAGGGCTTCGGTTTAGGGTTAGTTTTAGTGTTAGGGTTAGTGTTAGGGTTAGATTTAGGGTTAGAGTTAGGGGTGTGGGTTTAGGGGCTGGGGTTACGGTTGGGTTAGGGTTAGGGTTATGGTTTACGGTTAGGGTAATTGTAAGGTTTAGTGTTAAGTGTTAGGGGTAGGGTTGGGTTATGGTTATGGTTAGGGGTTAGGGTTAGCATTAGGTTTAGGATTAGGTTTAGGGTTTGGTTTAGGACTAGGTGTATAGTTAGAGTTAGGTTTAACGTTAGGGTTAGGGTTAGTGTTATGGATTAGGGATTAGGGGTTAGAGGTTAGGGTTATGTGTTAGGGTTAGGGTTAGAGTTAGGGTTAAGATTAGGGGTTAGGGCTTTGTTTTACGGTTAGTGTAAGGGGTTAAGGTTGCGGTTAGATTTAGGGTTAGGGTTACGGTTAGAGTTATGGGTTTGGGGTTATGAGTTGGGGTTAGGGTTAGTGTTAGTGTTAGTATTAGGGTTTACAGTTAGGGTAAGGATAAGGTTTAGTGTTAGTGTTAGGGTTAGTGTTAGAGTTATGGTTATGGTTAGGGGTTAGGGTTAGCGTTAGTTTTAGGATTAGGGTTAGGGTACGGTTTAGGATTAGGGTTAGAGTTAGAGTTAGGTTTAACGTTAAGGTTATGGTTAGTGTTAGGTATTAGGGGTTAGAGGTTAGGGTTAGGCTTAGGGTTAGGGTTAGTGTTAGAGTTATGGTTAGGTGTTATGGTTAGGGTTCTGGTTAGGGTTAGTTTTAGGGGTTAGGGTTAGCGGTTAGGATTGGGTAAGGGTTAGGGTTAGGTTTAGGGTTATATTTAGGGTTAGTGGTTAGGGTGTGTGTGAGGCTTATCGTGAGGGTGAGGGTGAGGATTAGGGGTTAGGTTTAGGGGTAGGGTTTGGGTCAAGATAGGATTAGAGTTAGGGTTAGGGTTAGGGTTAGGGTTAGTGGTTAGGGTTATGGTTAGGGTTAGGGGTTAGGGTTAGGGGTTATGTGTTAAGGTGAGGATGAGGGTGAGCATGAGCGTAGGGGTTAGGTGTTAGGGTTTAGAGTTGGTTTTGGGGGTTAGGGCTTCGTTTTAGGGTTAGTTTTAGTGTTAGGGTTAGATTTAGGGTTAGAGTTAGGGGTGTGTGGTTAGGGTTGGGTTAGGGTTAGGGTTATGGCATACGGTTAGGGTAAATGTAAGGTTTAGTGTTAAGTGTTAGGGTTAGGGTTGGGTTATGGTTATGATTAGGGGTTAGGGTTAGCGTTAGGTTTACGATTAGGGTTAGGGTTTGGTTTAGGACTAGGGTTAGAGTTAGAGTTAGGTTTAACGTTAGGGTTAGGGTTAGGGTTAGTATTAGGTATTAGGGATTAGCTGTTAGAGGTTAGGGTTAGGCGTTATGGTTAGGGTTAGGGTTAGGTTTAGGGGTTAGGTTTAGGGTTACGGTTAGTGTTAGGGGTTAGGGTAAGGGTTAGGGGTTAGGATTAGGGTTAGGGTTTGCATTAGGGTTAGGGTTAGGTTTAGGGTTATAGTTTAGGGTTAGTGGTTAGGGGTTAGGGATTAAGGTGAGGGTAAGGGTGAGGGTGAGCGTGAGGGTGAGGATTCGGATTCAGAATTAGTGTTTAGGGGTTAGGTTTAGGGTTAGTTTTAGGGTTAGGTGTTAGCGCTTGGGTTTAGGGTTAGGGTTAGGTTTAGAGTTAGAGTTAAAGTTAGGGTTAGGGGTTTGGGTTAGGGTTAAGGGTTAGGTTTAGGGTTATTGTTAGATGTAGGGTTTTGTTTAGGGGTTAGGGTTAGCATTAGGTTTAGGGTCAGGGTTAGGGGTTGGTTTAGGGATAGGGTTAGAGGTAGATTTAGGTTTAACGTTCAGGTTTGTGTCAGGGTTAGTGTTAGGGATTAGGATTACGGGTTAGAGGTTAGGGTTAGGATAGGGTTAGGGTTATGGTTAGGGGTTAGGTTTAGGGTCAGGGTTAAGGTTAGGCTTAGGGTTAGGGTTAGGTGTAGGGTTATAGTTTAGGGTTAGTGGTTAGGAGTTAGAGATTAGGGTGAGGGTGAGGGTGAGCATGAGGGTGAGGGTGAGGATTAGGGATTAGCGGTTATGGGTTAGGTTTAGTGTTAGGTTTAGGGTTAGTTGTAGGGTTAAGGGTTAGGGGTTGGGTTTAGTGTTAGGGTTAGGGTTATGGTCAGGGTTTGGGTGGGGATAGGGGTTAAAGTTAGGGGTAAGAGTTAGGGTTAGGTTTAGGATTAGCGTTAGGGGTTAATGGTTAGGTTTAGGGGTTAGGGTTAGGATTAGGAGTTAGGTTTAGGGTTAGGGTTAGGTTTAGTGTTTCAGTTAGGCTTAGGGGATAGGGTTAGGGCTAGGTTTAGGATTAGGATTAGGGATAATGTTAGGGTTTGGTTTAGGGTTAGGGGTTAGGGTTAGAGGTTAGGGTTAGGGGTTAGGGCTTCGGTTTAGGGTTAGTTTTAGTGTTAGCGTTAGTGTTAGGGGTTAAGGTTGGGGTTAGATTTA
Source organism: Tenrec ecaudatus (assembly GCF_050624435.1). Taxonomy (NCBI): domain Eukaryota; kingdom Metazoa; phylum Chordata; class Mammalia; order Afrosoricida; family Tenrecidae; genus Tenrec; species Tenrec ecaudatus. The sequence goes on from NC_134542.1 coordinate 125,249,841, forward strand.
GGGTTAGGTTTATGGTTAGAGTTAGGGGTTTGGGGTTAGGGTTAGTGTTAGGGTTAGGATTAGGGGTTAGGGCTTCGGTTTACGGTTAGTTTTAGTGTTAGGGTTAGTGTAAGGCATTAAGGTTGCGGTTAGATTTAGGGTTAGGGTTAGGATTAGAGTTAGGTGATTTGGGTTAGGGTTAGGATTAGGGTTTACGGTTAGGTAAGGTCAAGGTTTAGTGTTAGAGTTATGGTTATGGTTACTGGTTAGGGTTAGCGTTAGGTTTATGGTTAGGGTTTGATTTAGAATTAGGGTTAGAGTTAGAATTAGGTTTAACGTTATGGTTAGTGTTAGTGTTAGGGATTAGGTGTTATAGGTTAGGGTTAGGGTTAGGTTTATGTGTTAGGGTTTGGGTTAGAGTTAGGGTTAGGTGTTATGGTTAGTTTTATGGTTAGGGTTAGTTTTAGGGTTTAGGGTTAGGGTTAGGGTTTGGATTCGGGTTAGGGTTAAGTTTAGGGTTATTGTTTAGGGTTAGTGGTTAGGGGTTAGGGTGAGCGTGAGCGTGAGGGTGAGGGTAAGGATTTGGGATTGGGGTTTATGGGTTAGGTTTAAGGTTAGGGTTAGGGTTAGTTGTAGGGTTAAGGGTTAGGGTTTGTGTTTAGGATTAGGGTTAGGGTTATGGTCAGGGTTTGAGTAGTGTTATGGGTTAAAGTAAGGGGTAAGTGTTAAGGTTAGGTTTAGGTTTAGCGTTAGGGTTAGGGGTTAATGGTTAGGTTTAGGGGTTTGGGTTAGGGTTAGGGTTGTGGTTATGGTTAGGACTTAGGGTTAGGGTTAGGAGTTAGGGTTAGGGTTAGGTTTAGGGTTTGAGTTAGGGTTAGGGGTTAGGATTAGGGTTAATGTTCGGGTTTGGTTTAGGGTTAGGGGTTAGGGTGAGGGTTAGGGCTTTGATTTAGGGTTAGTTTTAGTGTTAGGGTCAGTGTTAGGGGTTAAAGGTGGGTTTAGATTTAGGGTTAGGGTTAGAGTTAGGGGTTTGAGTTTAGGGGTTGGGGTTAGGGTTAGGGTTAGGATTAGGGTTTCGGGCTTCGGTTTACGGTTAGTTTTAGTGTTAGGGTTAGTGTAAGGGGTTAATGTTGCGGTTAGATTTAGGGTTAGGGTTAGGGGTTTAGGGTTAGGGGTTAAAGTTAGGGGTAAGAGTTAGGGTTAGGTTTAGTTTTAGCGTTAGGGTTAGGGGTTAATGGTTAGGTTTAGGGGTCAGGGTTAGCGTTAAGGTTAGGGTTGTTCTTACGGTTAGGAGTTAGGGTTATGGTTAGGTTTAGGGTTTGAGTTAGGGTTAGGGTTAGGGTTTGCTTTAGGGTTAGGGGTTAGGGAGAGGGGTAGGGGTTAGGGTTAGGGGTTAGGGCTTCGATTTAGGGTTCGTTTTAGTATTAGGGTTAGTGTTAGGTGTTAAGGTTGGGGTTAGATTTAGGGTTAGTGTTAGGGTTAGGGGTTTAGGGTTAGGGGTTAGGGTTAGGGTTAGAATTAGGGGTTAGGGCTTTGGTTTACCGTAATTTTTAGTGTTAGTATAAGGGGTTAAGTTTTCGGTTAGATTTAGAGTTAGGTTTAGGGTTAGAGTTATGGGTTTGGGGTTATGGGTGGGGGTTAGGGTTAGTGTTAGTGTTAGGATCAGGGTTTACGGTTAGGGTAAGGGTAAGATTTAGTGTTAGTGTTAGGGTTAGTGTTAGAGTTATGGTTATGGTTAGGGGTTAGAGTTAGCATTAATTTTAGGATTAGGGTTAGAGTTAGGTTTAACATTAAGGTTAGGGTTAGTGTTAGGGGTTAGGGTTAGGGGTTAGAGTTAGGGTTAGGATTAGGGTTAGGGTTATAGTTAGGGTTAGTGGTTAGGGGTTAGGGTGGGGGTCAGGGTTATCGTGAGGGTGAGGATTAGGGGTTAGGGGTTAGGTTTAGGGGTAGGCTTTGGGTCAAGATTAGGATTAGAGTCAAGGTTAGGGTTAGGGTTAGGTTTACGGTTAGTGGTTAGGGTTATGGTTAGGATTAGGGGTTAGGGTTAGGAGTTAGGTGTTAAGGTGAGTGTGAGGGTGAGCGTGAAGGTAGGGGTGAGGTGTTCTTGTTTAGGGTTGGTTTTAGGGGTTAGGCTTCGGTTTAGGGTTAGTTTTAGTGTTAGGGTTAGATTTAGGGTTAGAGTTAGGGGTGTGGGTTTAGGGGCTGGGGTTACGGTTGGGTTAGGGTTAGGGTTATGGTTTACGGTTAGGGTAAATGTAAGGTTTAGTGTTAAGTGTTAGGGGTAGGGTTGGGTTATGGTTATGGTTAGGGGTTAGGGTTAGCATTAGGTTTAGGATTAGGTTTAGGGTTTGGTTTAGGACTAGGTGTAGAGTTAGAGTTAGGTTTAACGTTAGGGTTAGGGTTAGTGTTAGGGATTAGGGATTAGGGATTAGCGGTTAGAGGTTAGAGTTAGGGTTAGAGTTAGAGTTAGGTGTTATGGTTAAGGTTATGGTTAGGGGTAGTTTTGGGGTTAGGTTTTGCGTTACGGTTAGGGTTAGGGTTTAGGGTAAGGGTTAGGGGTTAGGATTACGGTTAGGGTTTGCATTAGGATCAGGGTTAGGTTTAGGGTTATAGTTTAGGGTTAGTGGTTTGGGGTTAGGGGTTAGGGTGAGGGTGAGCATGAGGGTGTGGGTGAGGATTAGGGATTAGGGGTTATGGGATAGGTTTAGGTTTAGGGTTAGTTGTAGGGTTAAGGGTTAGGGGTTGGGTTTAGCGTTAGGGTTATGGTCAGGTTTTGAATAGGGTTAGGGGTTTGAGTTAGGGGTAAGAGTTAGCGTTAGGTTTAGAGTTAGGGTTAGGGGTTAATGGTTAGGTTAAGGGGTTATAGTTAGCGTTAGGGTTAGGGTTGTGGTTATGATTAGGAGTTAGGGTTAGGGTTAGGAGTTAGGGTTAGGGTTAGGTTTAGGGTTTCAGTTCCGGTTAGGGTTAGGGGTTAGGTTAAGGGCTAGGGTTAGGATTAGGATTAGGGTTAATATTAGGTTTTGGTTTAGGGTTAGGTGTTAGTGTTAGGGTTAGAGGTTATGGTTAGGGTTAGGGCTTCGATTTAGGGTTAGTTTTAGTGTTAGTGTTAGGAGTTAAGGTTGGGTTTAGATTTACGGTTTAGGGTTACGATTAGAGTTAGGGGTTTGTGGTTAGGGTTTGGGGTTAGCGCTAGTGTTAGGGTTAGGATTAGGGGTTAGGGCTTCGGTTTACAGTTAGTTTTAGTGTTAGGGGTAGTGTAAGTAGTTAAGGTTTCGGTTAGATTTAGGGTTAGGATTAGAGTTAGGGGTTTGGGGTTAGGGTTAGGATTAGGGTTTACGGTTAGGTAAGGGTAAGGTTTAGTGTTAGTGTTAGTGTTAGTGTTAGGGATTAGGGGTTAGAGGTTAGGGTTAGGGTTAGAGGTTAGGGTTAGGAGTTAGAGCTTCGGTTTAGGGTTAGTTTTAGTGTTAGCGTTAGTGTTAGGGTTTAAGTTTGGGGTTAGATTTAAGGTTAGGGTTAGAGTTAGGGATTTGTGGTTAGGGTTAATGTTAGGGTTAGGTTTAGGGGTTTGGGCTTCGGTTTACGGTTAGTTTTAGTGTTAGGGTTAGTGAAGGGTTAAGTTTGCGGTTAGATTTAGGGTTAGGATTAGAGTTAGGGGATTGGTATTAGGTGTTGGGGTTAGGATTAGGGTTTACAGTTAGGTAAGGGTAAGGTTTAGTGTTAGTGTTAGGGTTAGTGTTAGAATTATGGTTATGGTTAGTGGTTAGGGTTAGCGTTAGGTTTACGATTAGGGTTAGGGTTTGGTTTAGGTTTAGGATTAGGGTTAGGGTTAGAGTTAGGGATTAGGGGTTAGAGGTTAGGGTTAGGGTTACGTGTTAGGGTTCGGGTTAGAGTTATGGTTAGGTGTTATGGTTAGGGTTATGGTTAGGGTTAGTTTTAGGGGTTAGGGTTAGGGGTTAAGATAAGGGTTAGGGTATGGTTTGTATTCGGGTTAGGGTTATGGTTATGTTTAGGGTTATAGTTTAGGGTTAGTGGTTAGGGGTTAGGGTGAGGGTGAGGGTGAGGATTAGGGATTGGGGGTTATGGGGTAGGTTAAGGTTAGGGTTAGTTGTAGGGTTAAGGGTTAGGGGTTGGGTTTAGTGTTAGGATTAGGGTTATGGTCAGGGTTTGGGTAGGGTTAGGGGTTAAAGTTAGGGGTAAGAGTTAGGGTTAGGTTTAGGTTTAGCATTAGGGTTAGGGGTTAATGGTTAGGTTAGGGGTTAGGGTTAGCGTTAGGGTTAGGGTTGTGGTTACGGTTAGTATTTAGGTTTAGGGTTAGGAGTTAGGTTTAGGGTTTCAGTTATTGTTAGGGGTTAGGGTTAGGATTAGGGTTAATATTAGGGTTTGGTTTAGGGTTAGGGGTAGGGTGAGGTTTAAGGGTTAGGGTTAGGGGTTAGGGCTTCGACTTAGGGTTAGTTTTAGTGTTAAGGTTAGTGTTAGGGCTTCAGGTTTGGGTTAGATTTAGGGTTAGGGTTATGGTTAAGGTTATGGGTTTGGGGTTATGGGTTGGGTTTAGGGTTAGTGTTAGTTTTAGGATTAGGGTTTAAGGTTAGGTTAAGGGTAACGTTTAGTGTTAGTGTTAGGGTTAGTGTTAGAGTTATTGTTATGGTTAGGGATTAGGGTTAGCTTTATGTTTAGGATTAGGGTTAGGGTTTGGTTTAGGATTAGGGTTAGAGTTAGAGTTAGGTTTAACGTTATGGTTAGTGTTAGGGATTAGGGGTTAGAGGTTAGGGTTAGGGTTATGTGTTAGGGTTAGGGTTAGAGTTAGGGTTAGGTGTTATGGTTAGGTTTAGTTTTAAGGGTTAGGGTTAGGGTTAGGATTAGGGTTAAGGTTAGGGTTAGGATTAGGGTTAGGGTTAGGTTTAGGGTTATAGTTAAGGGTTAGGGTGAGGGTGTGGGATAGAGTGAGGGTGAGGATTAGGGATTAGGGGTTAGGTTTAGGGGTAGGTTTAGGGTCAGGATTAGGATGAGAGGTAGGTTTAGGGTTAATGTTATGGTTAGGGTTAGGGTTTAGGGTTAGGTTTAGCGTAAGGGTAAGGTTTATTGTTAGATTAGGGTTATGTTTAGGGGTTAGGGTTAGCATTAGGTTTAGTGTCAATGTTAGGGTTTGGTTTAGGGATAGGTTTAGAGTTAGAGTTAGGTTTAACGTTCAGGTTAGGGATAGTGTTAGTGTTAGGGATTTGGGATTAGGGGTTAGAGGTTAGGGTTAGGGTTATGTGTTAGGGTTATGTGTTAGGGTTAGTGTTAGAGTTAGGGTTAGGGGTTATGGTTAGGGTTAGGTTTAGGATTAGGGTTAGGGGTTAGGTTTAGCGTTAGGATTACGGTTAGGGTTAGGTTTAGGGTTATAGTTTAGGGCTAGGGGTTAGGGCTTAGGGGTGAGGGTGAGCGTGAGGGTGAGGGTGAGGAGTAGGGATTAGGGGCTATGGGTCAAGTTTAGGGTTACAGTTAGGGTTAGTTTTAGGGTTAGGGGTTAGGGGTTGGGTTTAGGGTTAGGGTTATGATCAGGGTTTGGGTAGGGTTAGGGGTTAAAGTTAGGGGTAAGAGTTAGGGTCAGGTTTAGGTTTAGCGTTAGGGTTAGGCATTAATGGTTGGGTTTAGGGTTAGCGTTAGGGTTAGGGTTGTGGTTACGGTTAGGAGGTAGGGTTAGGGTTAGGAGTTAGGTTTAAGGTTTGAGTTAGGGTTAGGTGTTTAGGTGAGGGTGAGCGTGAGGGGAGGGGTTAGGTGTTAGGCTTTAGGGTTAGGCTTAGGGGTTAGTGCTTCGGTTTAGGGTTAGTTTTAGTGTTAGGATTAGTGTTATGGGTAAAAGTTGGGTTTAGATTTAGTGTTAGGGTTAGGGTTAGAGTTAGGGCTTTGGAGTTAGGGGTTTGGGTTAGGGTTAGGTTTAGGATTAGGGTTTACGGTTAGGGTTAGGGTCAGGTTTAGTGTTAGTTTTAGGGTTAGTGTTAGAGTTATGGTTAAGTTTTAGGGTTAGCGTTAGGTTTAGGATTAGGGTTAGGGTTTGGTTTAGGATTTGGGTTAGAGTTAGAGTTAGGTTTATTGTTAGGGTTAGGGTTAGTGTTAGGGATTAGGGGTTAGAGGTTAGGGTTAGGGTTAGAGTTATGTATTAGGGATAGGGTTAGGATTAGGTTTAGGATTAGGATTAGGGTTAATGGTAGGGTTTGGTTTAGGGTTTGGGGTTAGGGTTAGGGGTTAGGATTAGGGTGAGGGTTAGGATTAGGGTTAATGTTAGGGTTTGGTTTAGGTTTAGGGGTTAGGGTAGGGTTAGGGGTTGGGGTAGGGTTAGGGGTGAGGTTTAGGGTTAGGGTTAGTGTTAGGATTAGAGTTAGGTTTAGGATTAGGGTTAGGGTTGGGGTTAGGTTTAGGGTTAGGGGTTACGGTTATAGTTAGGGTTATGGGTTAGGGTTAGGGGTTAGGTGTTAAGGTGAGGGTGAGGGTGAGCGTGAGGGTAGGGGTTAGGTGTTATGGTTTAGTGTTAGGGTTAGGGGTTAGGGCTTTGGTTTAGGGTTAGTTTTAGTGTTAGCGTTAGGGTTATGGGTTAAGGTTGGGGTTAGATTTAGTATTAGCCTTAGAGTTAGAGGTAGGGGTTTGGGTTAGGATTTGGGGTTAGGGTTAGGGTTAGGTTTAGTGTTAGTGTTAGAGTTATGGTTATGGTTTTAGTTAGGGTTAGCGTTACGTTTAGGATTAGGGCTGGGTTTGTGTAGGATTAAGTTTAGAGTTAGATTTAACTTTAGGGTTAGGGTTAGTGCTAGGGTTAGGGTTAGTTGTTATGGTAAGGGTTATGGTTAGGGTTAGGTTTAGGCGTTAGGGTTAGGGGTTAGGATTAGGGTTAGGGTTAGGGTTAGGTTTAGGGTTATAGTTTAGGGTAAGTGGTTAGGGGTTAGGGGTTAGGTTGACGGTGAGGGTGAGCGTGAGGGTGTGGGTGAGGATTAGGGGTTAGGGGTTAGGTTTAGGGTTAGGGTTAGGTGTTAGGGGTTGGGTTTAGGGTTAGGGTTAGGGTTAGAGTTAAGGTTAGGGTTAGGGGTTATGTTTAGGGTTATTGTTAGATTTAGGGTTATGTTTAGGGGTTAGGGTTAGCATTAGGTTTATGGTCAGGTTTAGGATTTGATTTAGGGATAGGGTTAGAGTTTGAGTTTAACGTTAAGGTTAGGGTTAGGGTCAGTGCTAGAGATTAGGTGTTAGAGGTTAGGGTTAGGGTTATGTGTTAGGGTTAGGGTTGGGGTTATGGTTAGGGTTAGGGTTAGTTTAGCGGTTAGGGTCAGGGGTTAGGTTTAGGATTAGGGTTAGGATAAAGTTTACCGTTAGGGTTAGGTTTAGTTTTAGGGATTAGGGGTTAGAAGTTAGGGTTAGGGTTAGAGTTATGTATTAGGGTTAGGGTTAGGATTAGGATTAGGGTTAATGGTAGGGTTTGGTTTAGGGTTTGGGGTTAGGGTTAGGGGTTAGGATTAGGGTGAGGGTTAGGATTAGGGTTAATGTTAGGGTTTGGTTTAGGTTTAGGGGTTAGGGTAGGGTTAGGGGTTGGGGTAGGGTTAGGGGTGAGGTTTAGGGTTAGTGTTAGGATTAGAGTTAGGTTTAGGATTAGGGTTAGGGTTGGGGTTAGGTTTAGGGTTAGGGGTTACGGTTATAGTTAGGGTTATGGGTTAGGGTTAGGGGTTAGGTGTTAAGGTGAGGGTGAGGGTGAGCGTGAGGGTAGGGGTTAGGTGTTATGGTTTAGTGTTAGGGTTAGGGGTTAGGGCTTTGGTTTAGGGTTAGTTTTAGTGTTAGGGTTAGGGTTATGGGTTAAGGTTGGGTTTAGATTTAGTATTAGTCTTAGGGTTAGAGGTAGGGGTTTGGGTTAGGATTTGGGGTTAGGGTTAGGGTTAGGTTTAGTGTTAGTGTTAGAGTTATGGTTATGGTTTTAGTTAGGGTTAGCGTTATGTTTAGGATTAGGGCTGGGTTTGGTGTAGGATTAAGTTTAGAGTTAGATTTAACTTTAGGGTTAGGGTTAGTGTTAGGGTTAGGGTTAGTTGTTATGGTTAGGGTTATGGTTAGGGTTAGGTTTAGGCGTTAGGGTTAGGGTTAGGGTTAGGGGTTAGGATTAGGGTTAGGGTTAGGTTAAGTTTAGGGTTATAGTTTAGGGTAAGTGGTTAGGGGTTAGGGGTTAGGTTGACGGTGAGGGTGAGCGTGAGGGTGAGGGTGAGGATTAGGGGTTAGGGGTTAGGTTTAGGGTTAGGGTTAGTTTTAGGGGTTGGGTTTAGGGTTAGGGTTAGAGTTAAGGTTAGGGTTAGGGGTTATGTTTAGGGTTATTGTTAGATTTAGGGTTATGTTTAGGGGTTAGGGTTAGCATTAGGTTTATGGTCAGGTTTAGGATTTGATTTAGGGATAGGGCTAGAGTTTGAGTTTAACGTTAAGGTTAGGGTTAGGGTCAGTGCAAGAGATTAGGTGTTAGAGGTTAGGGTTAGGGTTATGTGTTAGGGTTAGGGTTGGGGTTATGGTTAGGGTTAGGGTTAGTTTAGCGGTTAGGGTTAGGGGTTAGGTTTAGGATTAGGGTTAGGATAAAGTTTACCGTTAGGGTTAGGTTTACTGTTAGGGTTAGTGTTAGGGGTTAAGGTTTGCGTTAGATTCAGGGTTAGGTTTAGGGTTAGAGTTAGGGGTTAGGGGTTGGCGTTAGGGTTAGCGTTAGGTTTAGGGTTTACAGTTAGGGTCAGGGTAAGTTTTAGTGTTAGAGTTAGTGTTATGGTTATGGTTAGGGGTTAGGTTTAGCATTAGGGTTAGGGTTGTGGTTACAGTTAGGGGTTAGGGTTAGGTTTAGTGTTTGAGATAGGGTTAGGGTTAGGATTAGGATTATGGTTAATGTTAAGGTTTGGGTTAGGGTTAGGGGTTAAGGTTAGGGGTTAGGTTTAGGGTTAGGATTAGGATTAGAATTAGGTTTAGGGTTAGGGTTCGGTTAGGGTTAGGTTAGGGTTAGGTGTTAGGGTTATGTTTTGGATTAGGGTTAGGGGTTAGGTTTTAAGGTGAGGGTGAGCGTGAGTGTAGGGGTTAGGTGTTAGGGTTTAGGTTTAGGGATAGGGGTTAGGGCTTTGGTTTAGGGTTAGTTTTAGTGTTAGGATTAGAGTTAGGGGTTAAGGTTAGGGTTAAATTTAGGTTTAGATTTAGGGTTAGAGTTAGGGGTTTGGGTTAGGGGTTAGAGTTAGCGTTAGGGCTAGCGTTAAGGTTAGGGTTGCGTTTGGGTTTGGGTTAAGGTCAAGGTTAGTGTTAGGGTTAGGGTTAGGGTTAAGTTTAGGTTTAGGGTTAGGTTTAGGGATAGAGTTAGGGTTAGGGGTTAAGGTTAGGGGTAAGAGTTCGGGTCAGGGTTAGGGTTACGGTTAGGGATAGGGGTTTGGGGCTAGGCGTTAGGATGAGGGTGAGGGTGAGGATTATTGGTTAGGGGTAAGGGGTTAGGCATAGGTTTAGGGTTAGGGTTGCGTATAGCGTTAGGGTTTAGAGGTTAGTGGTTAGGGTTAGGATTAGAGTAGGATTTAGGTTTAGGGTTAGGAATTCAGATTAGGTTTAGAGTTAGGGTTAGGGGTTAGGGGTTGGGTTTAGGGTTAGGGTTAGGGTCAGGGGTTAAGGTTACGGTTTAGGGTTGGTGTTAGGGGTTAGGGGATATGGTTACGGGTAACGGTTAGGTTTCCAGTTAGGGTTCGGTTTAGGGTTAGGGTTGGGATTATGGTTAGGGTTAAGGTTAGTTTTAGGGTTAGGGGTTAAGGTTAGGGTTAGGGGTTAGGGTGAGGGTAAGGGTGAAGTTGAAGGTGAGGGTTAGGGTAGGGTTTATGGGTTAGGGGAAAGTGTTATGGTTAGGGTTAAGGGTTAGGTGTTGGGTTTAGGGTAAGGTTTAGGGTTAGTGTCAGGTTTAGGGTTAGGGTTATGTTTATGGTTAGGGTTAGGGGTTAAGGTTAGGGGTTAGGGTTAGGGTTATGGTTAGGGGTTGGGGATAGGGGTTAGGTGTTTGGGTCAGGGGCTAGGGTTAGGGTTAGGTTTAGGAGTTAGTATTCGGGTTATGGTTAGGGTTTAGGGTTAGGATAAGGGTTAGGGGTTAGATTTAGGTTTAGCTTTGAGGTAAGGGTAAGGGTAAAGATTAGGGTTAGTTTTAGGGGATAGGGTTAGAGGTTAGGGTTAGGGGTTAGTGGTTATTGTGAGGGTGAGGGTGAGGATTAGGGGTTAAGTATTAGGGGTTAGCGTTAGGGGTAGGTTTAGGGTTATGATTAGGGTTAGGGATAATGGTTAATGGTAAGGTTTAGATTTAGGGTTAGTGTTAGCATTACAGTTAGGGGTTAGGGCTTTGGGTTTAGGGGTTAGGGTTAGGAGTTAGGTTTAGGGTTAGGAGTTAGGGCCAGGGTTAAGGTTACAGTTAGGGTTAGGTGTTAGGGTTAGGGTTAAGGGTTAGGGTTAGGGGTAGGATTAGGTTTAGGGTTAGGGTTACTGTTAGGGTTAGTTTTCGGGGTTATGGTTATGGTTAGGGGTTAGGGATAGTGGTAAAGGATTAGGGTGTGGGTGAGGGTGAGGTGAAGGTCAGGGTGAGGGTAGGGGTTAGGGTTTAGGGGTTGGGTTTACGGTTAGGGTTAGGTTTGGGGTGAGGGTTAGGGTTAGTGTTAGGTTTAGGGGTTGAAGTTAGGGGTTAGGGTTAGGTTTACGGTTAGGGGTTAGAGGTTTGGGGGTTAGCGTTAGGGTTAGAGCTAGGGTTAGAATAGGAATTAGGTTTAGGGTTAGGATTAGCTTTAGGATTAGGGTTAGGAATAAGGTTAGGGTTAAGATTAGGGTTAGTGTTAGGGTTAGGTTTAGGTTTGGGTTTGGGTTAGGGTTAGTTTTAGGGGTAGGTTTAGGTTTAGGATTAGGTTTGGTTTAGGTTTAGGGTTAAGGTCAGGTTTAGGGGTCAGGTTCAGGGTCAGGGTCAAGTTCAGCGTCAGGGTCAGGGTTAATTTTAGGTTTATACCTAGGTATAGGGTTAGGTTTAGTGATAGGTTTATGGTTAGGGTTAAGTTTAGGGTTAGACCAAGCGTTAGGGTTAGAAGTAGGGTTAAAGTAGTGTTGGGGTTAGGGTTAGGGTTTGGGATAAGTGTTAGAGTTAGGGTTAGGGTTAAGGTTAGGGTTAGGGTTAGGGCTAGGGTTAGGTTTAGGAGTTGGGTTTGGGATAAAGTTATGGTTTGTGTTTGGTTTGGGTTTGGGATAGTGTTAGGGTTAGGGTAGGGATTAGGGTTAGGGGTTAGGCTCAGGGTTATGGTTGGGTTATTGTTAGGGTTAGGTTTAGGGTTAGGGTTAGGCTTAGGCACAGGGTTAGGGATAATGTAGGGGTTATGGTTAGGGTTAGGTTTATGGTTAGGGTTAGAGGTTAAGGTTAGTGTTAGGGATGGCATTAGGATTAGCGCTTAGGGGTTAGGGTTAGGGTTAAGGTTAGGATTAGAGTGGAGGTGAGCGTGAGGGTTAGCGTTAGGGTTAAAGGTAAGGGGATAGGGTTTAGTGGTTAGTACTTAGGGGTTACGGGTAAAGGGTTAGGGTTAGGGTTAAGCGTTAGGATTAGGGTTAGGAAAAAGGGTTAGGGTTAGCGTTAGGGTTAGTGTTTACGGTTAGGTTAAGGGTAAAATTTAGTGTTAGTGTTAGGGTTAGTGTTAGAGTGATGATTATGATTAGGGGTTAGGGTTAGCGTTAGATTTAGGGTTAGGGTTTGGTTTAGGGTTAGAGTTAGAGTTAGGTTTAACGTTAGAGGTAGGGTTAGGGTTATTGTTAGTGATTATCGATTAGGGGTTAGAGGTTACGGTTAGAGTTTGGGTTAGGGTTAGGGGTTAAGTTTAGGGTTAGGGTAGGATTAGGGTTAGGATTAGGGATAACGTTAGGTTTAGGGAAGGTTTAGGGTTATAGTTTAGGGTTAATGGTTAGGGGTTAGGGGTTAGGGTGAAGTTGAGGGTGAGCGTGAAGGTGAGGGTGAGGATTAGGGATTAGGGGTAAGGGTTAGGTTTAGGGTTAGGATTAGGGTTAGGTGTTAGGGGTTGGGTTTAGTGTTAGGGTTGGGTTAGTGTTAGGGTTGGGGTTTAGTTAAGGGTTAAAGTTAGGGGTAATTGTTAAGGTTATGGTTAAGGGTTAGGGTTAGGGTTAGCGGTTAGGTATAGGGTTAGAGTTAGGGTTAGGGTTGGGATTAGGGTTAGGGTTAGGGTTAAGGTTAGTTTTAGGGTTAGGGGTTAGGTTTAGGGTTAAGGGGTATGGTTAGTGTTAGAGATTAGGGGTTTGGGTGTGGGTGAGTTTGAGGGTGAGTGTTAGGGTAGGGTTTAAGGGTTAGGGGAAATGTTTAGGGTTAGAGTTAGGGGTTAGGTGTGGGATTTAGGGTTAGGGGTAGGGTTAATGTTAGGTTTATGGTTAGGGTTATGGTTAGGGTTAGGGGTTAAAGTTAGGGGTTAGCGTTATGGTTAGGGTTAGGGTTACGGTTAGGGTTTAGGGGTTGAGGTTCGGGGCTAGTGTTAGGGTTGGGGTTATGGTTAGGTGTTAGGGTAAGGTTTAGGATTACTGTTAGGGTTATGGTTATGGTTTAGGGTTAGGGTAAGAGTAAGGATAGGGTTAGGGATAGAGGTTAGGGTTAGGGTTTAGGGGTTAGGGTTTAGGGTTTTAGGGGTTAGGGTGAGGTTTAGGGTGAGGGTGAGGTTGAGTTTGGGGATTAGGGGTTAAGGGTTAGTGATTAGGGTTAGGGTTAAGGTTAGGGTTAGGGTTAGTGGTTAAAATTAGGGGTAGAGTTAGGGTTAGGGTTAGCATTACGGTTAGGGGTTAAGGCTTTGGGTTTAGAGGTTAGGGTTAGGTTTAGGATTTAGGGTTAGGTTTAGGAGTAAGGTCTAAGCTTAAAGTTACGGTTAGGGTTAGGGTTAGGGGTTAGGTTTAGGGTTAGGGTTTGGGTAGGATTAGGGTTAGGATTAGGGATAACGTTAGGTTTAGGGAAGGTTTAGGGTTATAGTTTAGGGTTAATGGTTAGGGGTTAGGGTGAAGTTGAGGGTGAGCGTGAAGGTGAGGGTGAGGATTAGGGATTAGGGGTAAGGGGTTCGATTTAGGTTTAGGGTTAGTTTTAGGGTTAGGTGTTAGGGGTTCGGTTTAGGGTTAGCGTAGGGTTAGGGTTGGTGTGGGGTTAAGGGTTAAAATTAGGGGTAATAGTTAAGGTTAGGGTTAGGGGTTAGGGGTTAGGGTTAGCGGTTAGGGTTGGGATTAGGGTTAAGGTTAGTTTTAGGGTTAGGGGTTAGGGTTAGGGTTAGGGTTTAGGGGTAGGGTTAGTGTTAGGGATTAGGGGTTAGGGTGAGGTTGAGGTTGAGGGTTAGGGTAGGGTTTACGGGTTAGGGGAAATGGTTAGGGTTAGGGTTAGGGTTAATGTTAGGTTTAGGGTTAGGGTTATGGTTAGGGGTTAAGCTTAGGGGTTTGGGTTATGGTTAGGGTTAGGGTTATCCTTAGGGTTTAAGGATTGGGGTTAGGGGCTCGGGTTAGGGTTGGGGTTAAGGTTAGGTTTTAGGGTAACGTTTATGAGTTAGGATTACGGATAGGGTTAGGGTTATGGTTAGGGTTTAGGGTTAGGGTAAGGGTTAGGTGTTAGATTTAGGGTTAGGGTTTGCTTCAATGTTAGGGTAATGGTAAGTATTAGGGTTAGGGTTAGAGGTTAGGGTTATTGTTTAGGGGTTAGGGTTTAGGGGTTAGGGTGAGGTTGAGGGTGAGGTTTAGGGTGAGGGTGAGGGTCAGGTTGAGGATTAGGGGTTAAGGGTTAGTGGTTAAGGTTAGGGGTAGGGTTAGGGTTAAGGTTAGTGTTAGGGTTAGTGGTTAAAGTTAGGGGTAGAGTTAGGGTTAGCATTACGGTTTGGGGTTAAGGCTTTGGGTTTAGAGGTTAGGGTTAGGTTTAGGATTTAGGGTTAGGGTTAGGATTAAGGTCTAGGTTAAAGTTACGTTTAGGGTTAGGGGTTAAGGTGAGGTTGAGGGTGAGCGTGAAGGTGAGGGTGAGGATTTGGGATTAGGGGTTAGGTTTAGGGTTAGTTTACGGTTAGGTGTTAGGGGTTGGGTTAGGGTTAGGGTAGGATTAGGGTTAGTGTTAAGGTTGGGGTGGGTTTAATGGTTAAAGTTAGGGGTAATAGTTAACGTTAGGGTTAGGGGTTAGGGTTAGGGTTCGCGGTTAAGTTTAGGGTTAGCGTTAATGTTAGGGTTGGGATTAGGTTTAGGGTTAAGGTTAAGGTTAAGGTTAGTTTTAGGTTTAGGGGTTAGAGTTAGGGTTAAGGGGTAGGGTTATCGTTACGGAGTAGGGGTTAGGGTGAGGTTGAGGGTGAGGGTTAGGATAGGGTTTAAGGGTTAGGGGAAATGGTTAGGGTTAGGGTTAGGTGATAGGTGTGGGGTTTAGGGCTATGGTAGGGTTAATGTTACTTTTACGGTTAGGGTTATGGTTAGGGGTTATGGTTATGGTTAGGGTTAGGGTTACGTTTAGGGTTTAGGGGTTGGGGTTAGGGGCTAGGGTTAGTGTTGGGTTTAGGGTTAGGTGTTAGGGTAAGGTTTAGGAATTAGGATTACGGTTAGGGTTAGGGTTATGGCTAGGGTTTAGGGTTAGGGTAAGGGTTAGGTGTTAGATTTAGGTTTAGGGTTTGCTTTAAGGTTAAGGTAAGGTTAATGATTAGGTTTAGGGTTAGGGTTCGAGGTTAGGTTTATGGTTTAGGGGTTAGGGTGAGGTTTAGGGTGAGGGTGAGGTTGAGGATTAGGGTTTAGGGTTAGGGGTAGGGTTCAGGTTAGGGTTAGTGGTTAAATTTAGGAGTAGAGTTAGGGTTAGCATTACGGTTAGGGGTTAAGGCTTTGGGTTTAGAGGTTAGGGTTAGGTTTAGGATTTAGGGTTAGGAGTAAGGTCTAGGCTTAAAGTTACGGCTAGGGTTAGGGGTAAGGGTTAGGGTTAGGGGGTTAGGTTTAGGGTTAGGGTTAGGGTTAGGATAGGATTAGGCTTAGGGTTAGGGTTAGGTTTAGTGTTAAAGGTTATGGTTATTGTTACAGTTAGGTTTGGGGTTAAGCTTAGGTTTAGGGGTTATTGTTAGGGTTAGGGTTAGTTTTAGGACTAAGTTTATGGCTAGGGTTAGGACTAGGGGTAGGGCTAGGCTTAGGGTAAGGATTAGGGTTACTGTTAGGTTATGGTTAGGGTCAGGGGTTAGGGTTACTGGTTAGTGTTAGGGTTAGGATTAGGGTTAGGGTTAGGGTTAGGGTTAGGGGTTAGAGCTAGGGTTAGGTTTAGTGTTAGGGATTAGGGTTAGGGTTCGGGTTAAAGTTAGGTTTAGGTTTTGGGGTAGGGTTTGGGTTAGGGTTAGGTTAAGGGGTTTGGTTTAGGGTTACGGGTTAGGATTAAGGTTGGTTTAGGTTAGGGGTTACGGTTAGGGTTAGGGTATGGTTAGGGTTAGTGTTAGGGGTAGGGTTAGTGTTAGGGGTTAGGATGAAGGTCAGGGTTAGGGTTAGGGTTAGAGTTAGGGTTAGGGTTAGCCTTAGAGTTAGGGTTAGTGTTAAGGTTAGGGTTAGGGGTTAGGGTTAGTGTTAGGGGTTAGGTTTAGGGTTAGGTTTAGGGCTATGGTTAGGGTTAGGGTTAGTGTTAGGGTCAGGGTAAGGTTTAGTGTTAGGTTTAGGGGTTAGGGTTAGGGTTAGATTTAGGGTTAGGTTGAGGGTTAGGGTTATGTTTATCATTAGGGTTATGGTTAGGGGTTAGGGTTAGCGTTAGGTTTAGGGTAAGGGTTATTGTTAGGGTTAGGGTTAGGTTTAGATTTAGGGGTTAGAGTTGGGGTAGGGTTAGGTTTAGGGCTAGGTTAGAGCTAGGGCTAGGGCAAGGGATAGGGCTGGAGCTAGGGTTATGCTTAGGGTTAGGGTTAGGGTTAGCTTTAGCTTTGCATTAGGGTGATTGTTTAGGGTTAGGGATTAGGGTTATGGTTAGGCTTATGTTTTAGGGTTAGGGTTAGGGTTAGGGGTTAGGGCTAGGGTTAGGTTTAGTGTTAGGGGTTAGGGGTAGGGTTAGGTTTACGGGTTAGGGTTAGGGTTAGTTTTAGGTTTAGGGTTAGGGTTAGGGATAGGGTTAAAGGTTAGGGTTAGGATTAGTTTTAGGGTTAATGTTAGCGTTAGGGTTAGGGTTAGGAGAAGGGTTAGGGCTAGGGTTACGGGTTACGGTTAGGGTTACGGTTAGGGGTTAGGATTAGGGTTAGGGTTAGGGTAGGGTTAGGGTTAGGGTTAGGGGTTACTGTTAGGGGTTAGGGTTAGGGTTAGGGTTAGGTTTAGGAGTTTGGGTTAGGGGTTAGGGTTAGGGTTAGGGTTAGGAGTTAGGGTTAGGGTTAGGTTTAGGGTTAAGTGTGAGGGTTAGGTTTAGGGGTAGAGTTAGGGTTAGGATTAGGGCTATGGTTTAGGGTTAGGGTTTGGGATAGGATTAGGGTAAGGGTTAGGTTTAGAGGCTAGGGGTTAAATATTAAGGATAGGTTTAAGAATAGAGTTAGGGTTAGGGTTAGGGGGTAGGTTTAGGGTTAGTGTTCGGGTTAGGGGTTAGGGTTAGGCTTAGGTTAAGGATTAGGGTTAGGGTAATGGGTTAGGCTTAGTTTTAGGTTTAGTGTTTGTCTTAGTTTTAGGGTTAGGGTTAGGAGTTAGGTTTAGGGTTAAGTGTGAGGGTTAGGATTAGGCTTAGAGTTAGGGTTAGGATTAGGGCTATGGTTTAGGGTTAGTGGTAGGGTTAGCATTAGGGTAAAGGGTTAGGTTTAGGGGTATAGGTTAGGGTTAGGGTTAGGGTTAGTGTAAGGTTAGGGTTAGCTTAGGGGTCATGGTTAGGGTTATGGTAGGGTTAGGGTTAGGGTTAGGGGTGAGCGTTAGGGTAAGCTTTAGGGTTAGATTTTGTGGTTAGGATTAGCGTTAGTTTTATTGTTAGGATTAGGGAAAGGGTTTAGGGTGAAAGTCAGTGTTTGTGTTAGGGTTAGAGTTATATTAGGTTTAGGGTTAAGGGTTATGGTTAGTGTTAGGGTTAGGGTGAGTGGTTAGGGTTACAGTTAGGGTTAGGGGTTAGTGGTTAGGTGTTATGGTTAGGGTTAGACTTCAGGTCAGGTTTAGTGTTAGGTTTAGGGTTACTGTTAGTGTTAGGTTTAGGGTTAGGGTTAGGGGTTAGGCATTAGGCGTTAGGGTTAGGGTGAGGGGTTAGGGTTAGAGTTCGGGTTAGGGTTTACGGGTTAGGGGTTAGGGTTAGGTTTACGGTTAAGGTTAGTGTTAGGTTAAGGGTTAGTAGTTAAGGTTAGGGTTTGTATAGGGTTAGGATAAGGCTTAGGGTTAGGGGTTAGGGTTAGGTTTATTGTTAGGGTACAGTTAGAGTTAGGCTTAGTGTTAGGGCTAGGGCCAGGGCTAGGGTTGGGTTAGGGCTAGGGCTAGGGCTAGGGTTAGGGTTAGGGTTAGGGTTATGCTTAGGGTTAGGTTTAGGGCTAGTTTTAAGGCTAGGGCTAAGGCTAGAGCTAGGACTAGGACTAGTGTAGGGCTAGGGCTAGGGTTAGGGATTAGTGCTTAGGGTTAGGGGTTAGTGTTAGTGTTAGTTTTTTGGTTAGGGTTAGGGTTAGGTTTAGGGGTTAGGGGTTAAGTATTAGGGTTAGGCTTAGCATTAGAGTTAGGGTTAGGGTTAGGGGATAGGTTTAGGGTTAGTGTTAGGTTTAGGGGTTAGGGTTAGGCTTAGGGTAAGGTTTAGGGTTAGTGTTAGGGTTATGGGTTAGGCTTAGGTTTAGTTGTACGGTTAGTTTTAGGGCTAGGTGTATGGCTAGGGCTAGGACTAGGGCTAGGGCTAGGGCTAGGCTTAGGGTTAGGGTTAATGTTAGGTTAGGTTTAGGGTCAGGGGTTAGGGTTAGGGGTTAGTGTTAGGGTTAGGATTAGGGTTAGGGTTAGGGTCAGGGGTTATGGCTAGCTTTAGGTTTAATGTTAGGGGTTAGGGTAAATGTTAGGTTTACCAGTTAGGGTTAGGGTTAGTTTTAGGTTTAGGGTTAGGGTTAAAGGTTAGGGTTAGTGTTAGGATTAGTGTTAGGGTTAATGTTAGGGTTAGGGGTTAGGGTTAGGGTTAGGGTTAGGATTAGGGTTAGGGTTATGGGTTACGGTTAGGGTTACGGTTAGGGGTTAGGATTAGGGTTAGGGTAGGGTTAGGGTTAGGGTTAGGGGTTACTGTTAGGGGTTAGGGTTAGGGTTAGGGTTAAGAGTTTGGGTTAGGGGCTAGGGTTAGGGTTAGGGTTAGGAGTTAGGGTTAGGGCTAGGGTAGGGTTAGGTTTAAGGCTAGGTTAGAGCTAGGGCTAGGGCTAGCGATATGGCTAGATCTAGAGTTACGGTTAGAGTTAGGTTTAGGGTTAGGTTTAGTGTTAGGGTTTGTTTAGGGTTAGGGTTACTGTTAGGGTTAGGGTTATGTTTAGGGTTATGTTTAGTGTTAGGGGTTAGGATTAGGGTGAGGATTCGGTTTAGGTTAAGGTTAGGGTTAGAGTTAGGGTTAGGGTTTAGGGGTTAGTGTTAGGTGTTAGCGTTAGTGTTAGGGTTAGGGTTAGGATTAGGGGTTTGGGTTAGGGTTTAGAGTTAGGGTTAGGGTTAGGTTTAGGGTTAGTGCTAGGTTTAGGGCTAGGGCTAGTGCTAGAGTTAGGAATAGGGCTACGGTAGGGCTTGTGCTAGTGTTAGGGTTAGTGTTAGGGTTAGGGCTTAGGGTTTAGGGTTTTGTGTTAGGGTTAGTTTTAGGGTTAGGGTTATGGTTAGGCTAAGGTTTAGGATTAGTGTTTAGGGGTTAGGGTTAAGGTTACTGTTAAGGTTAAGGTTAGGGTTAGGGTTAGGCTTAGGGTTAAGTTTAGGGATAGGTTTAGGTTATGGTTAGGGTTAGGGTTTAGTGTAAGGGTTATGTTTAGGATTTGGATTAGGCTTAGTGTTAGGGTTTAGGGTTTGGGTTAGGGTTAGAGTTAGGGCTAGGTCTACGTCTAGGGCTAGGGCTAGGGCTAGGGTTAGGGTTCGGGTTCGGGTTCTTGTTAGGTTTTAGGTTTAGGGCTAGGTTTAGGGCTAGGGTTCGGGCTAGAGTTTGGACTAGGGCTATGGTAGGGCTAAGGCTAGGGATAGGGTTAGGATTAGGGGTTAGGGCTTAGGGATGGGGTTAGCGTTAGGGTTAGGTCTAGGTTTAGGGTTATTGTTAGGGTTAGGTTTAGGGTTAGGGGTTAGGGTTAGGGTAAGGTTTAGGGTTAGGGTGAGGGGTTAGGGTTAGTGTTATGGTTAGGGTTAAGTTTAGGGGTTAGATGTTAAGTATTAGGGTTAGGTTTAGGATTAGAGTTAGGGTTAGGGGGTAGGTTAAGGGTTAGTGTTAGGGTTAGGGGTTAGGGTTAGGCTTAGGTTAAGGGTTAGTGTTAGGCTTTGGGTTAGGCTTAGATTTAGGTTTAGTGTTTAGCTTACTTTTAGGTTTAGGAGTTAGGGTTAGGTTTAGTTGTAGGGTTAGTTTTAGGCCTAGTTGTATGGCTAGGGCTAGGACTAGGGCTAGGGCTAGGGCTAGGCTTAGGGTTAGGGTTAATGTTAGGTTAGGGTTAGGGTCAGGGGTTAGGGTTAGGGGTTAGTGTTAGTGTTAGGATTAAGGTTAGGTTTAGGGTTAGGGCTAGAGTTAGGTTTAGTGTTACGGGTTAGGGTTAGTGTTAGGTTTAGTGGTTAGGGTTAGGGTTAGGGTTAAAGGCTAGGGTGAGTGTTAGGATTAGTGTTAGGGTTAATGTTAGCGTTAGGGTTAGGGGTTAGGGTTAGGATTAGGGGTAGGGTTAGGGTTACGGGTTACGGTTACGGTTAGGGTTACGGTTAGGGGTTAGGATTAGGGTTAGGGTAGGGTTAGGGTTAGGGTTAGGGGTTACTGTTAGGGGATAGGGTTAGCATTAAGAATTTGGGTTAGGGTTTAGGGTTAGGTTTAGGGTTAAGTGTGAGGGTTAGGGTTAGAGTTAGGTTTAGATTTAGGGCTATGTTTTAGGGCTGGGGTGGGTTAAGATTAGCGTAAGGGTTAGGTTTAGGGGTTAGGGGTTTAATATTAGTGTTAGGTTTAGGATTAGAGTTAGGGTTAGGGGGTAGGTTTAGGGTTAGTGTTCGGGTTATGGGTTAGGGTTAGGCTTAGGTATAGGTTAGCGTTAGGGTTAGTGTTATGGGTTAGGCTTAGGTTTAGGTTTAGTGTTTGGCTTAGTTTTAGGGTTAGGGTTAGGAGTTCGGTTTAGGGTTAAGTGTGAGGGTTCGGGTTAGGCTTAGAGTTAGTGTTAGGATTAGGGCTATCGTTTAGGGTTAGGGTTAGGATTAACGTAAGCGGGAAGATTTAGAGGTACAGGTTAGGGTTAGGGTTAGTGTTAAGGTTAGGGTTAGGTTAGGGGTTATGGTTAGGGTTATTGTAGGGTTAGGTTTTTGGTTAGGGGTGAGCATTAGGATAAGGTTTAGGGTTAGGGTTTGTGGTTAGGATTAGCGTTAATTTTATTGTTTGAGTTAGGGAAAGGGGTTAGGGTGAAGGTTAGGGTTTGTGTTAGGGGTTAGGTTTAGGGCTATGGTTAGGGTTACGGTTAGGGTTCGGGTAAAGTTTAGGGTTAGGTTTAGGGGTTAGGGTTAGGGTTAGATTTAGGATTAGGTTTAGGGTTAGGGTTATGTTTATCGTTAGGGTTATGATTAGGGTTTGGGGTTAGGGTTAGTGTTAGGTTTAGGGTAAGGGTTATTGTTAGGGTTAGGGTTAGGGTTAGGTTTAGGCTTAAGGTTAGGGTTATGGTTAGATTTAGGGGTTAGCGTTAGGGGTAGGGTTAGATTTAGGGCTAGGTTAGAGCTAGGGCTAGGGCAAGTGATAGGGCTAAAGCTAGGGTTATGCTTAGGGATAGGGTTAGGGTTAGCTTTAGCTTTGCGTTAGGGTGAGTGTTTAGGGTTAGGGATTAGGGTTAGGGGTTAGAGTTAGGGTTAGTTTTAGGTTTAGGGTTAGGGTTAGGGTTTAAGGTTAGGGTTAGGGTTAGGGTCACGGTTAGGGGTTAGGGTTAGGGTTAAGGTGAGCGGTTAGGGTTAGAGTTAGGGTTAGGGGTTAGGGGTTAGAGTTAGGGTTAGGGTTAGGTTTAGGGTTTAGGGTAAGGGTTAGGGTACTGGTTAGTGTTAGGGTTTGGGGTTAGGGTTAGGGTTAGTTTTATGGTTATGGTTAGGGTAAATGTTAGGTTTAGGGTTAGTGTTAGGGGTTAGGGGTTTGGCATTAGGGTTAGGGTTAGGGTTAGGATAAGGGTTAGGGTTTAAGGTTAGGGTTAGGATTAGGGTTAGGATTTGGCTTAGGGTTAGGGGTTAGGACTTAGGGTTAGGGGTTAGTGTTAGGGTTAGTGGTGAGCGTTTATGTTAGGTTTAGGGTTAGAGTTTGTGGTTAGGATTAGGGTTAGTTTTAGTGTTAGTTTTAGTGTAAGTGGTTAGGGTTATGGTTAGGGTTGGGGTTACGCTTAAGGTCAGAGGATATGGTTAGGGTTAGCGTTAGGGTTTGTGTTAGGGTTAGGGTTAGGGTTAGGGTTAGGGGTTAAGGTTTGGGTTAGGGTTAGGGTCACGGTTACGGGTTGGTGTTAGGGTTAGGGTTAGGGTGAGTGGTTAGGGTTAGAGTTAGGGTTAGGGGTTAGGGGTTAGGAGTTAGGGGTTAGGGGTTAGGGGTTTGGGTTAGGGTTAGGGTTCAGGTCAGGTTTAGTGTTAGGATTAGGGTTAGAGTTAGTGTTAGATATAGGGTTAGGGTTAGGGGTTAGGCGTTAGGGTTAGGGTTAGGGTGAGGGGTAGGGTTAGAGTTAGGGTTAGGGTTAGGGTTTATAGGTTAGAGGTTAGGGTTAGGGTTAAGGTTAGGTTTAGTGTTAGGTTAAGGGTTAGTAGTTAGGGTTAGGGTTTGTATAGGGTTGGGATAAGGCTTAGTGTTAGGGGTTAGGGTTAGGTTTAGTGTTAGGGAACAGTTAGAGTTAGGGTTAGTGTTAGGGCTAGGGCCAGGGCTAGGGTTGGGTTAGGTCTAGGGCTAGGGCTAGGGCTAAGGTTAGGGTTAGGGTTAGGGGTGAGCGTTAGTGTTAGGTTTAGGGTTAGAGTTTGTGGTTAGGATTAGGGTTAGTTTTAGTGTTAGTGTTAGGGTAAGGGGTTAGGGTGAGAGTTAGGGCTAGGGTTAGGGCTGGCGTTAAGCTTAAGGTTAGAGGATATGGTTAGGGTTAGCGTTAGGGTTTGTGTTAGGGTTAGGGTTAGGGGTTGAGGTTAGGGTTAGGGTTAGGGTCACGGTTAGGGGTTGGTGTTAGTGTTAGGGTTAGGGTTAGTGTTAGTTTTAGGGTTAGGGTTAGGGGTTAGGCGTTAGGTGTTAGGGTTAGGGTTAGGGTTAGGGTTTGGGTGAGGGGTAGGGTTAGAGTTAGGGTTAGGGTTAGGGTTTACGGGTTAGGGATTAGGGTTAGGGTTTGGGTTAGGGTTAGTGTTTGGGTAAGGATTAGTAGTTAGGGTTAGGGTTTGTATAGGGTTAGGATAAGGCTTAGGGTGAAGTTTAGTGTTAGGGTACAGTTAGAATTAGGGTTAGTGTTAGGGCTAGGGCCAGGGCTAGGGTTGTGTTAGGGCTAGGGCTAGGGCTAGGTTTAGGGTTAGGGTTAGGATGGGATTAGGGTTTGGGTTATGGTTAGGTTTAGGGCTAGTTTTAAGGCTAGAGCTAAGGTTAGAGCTAGGACTCGGACTAGTGTAGGGCTAGGGCTAGGGTTAGGGTTAGGGTTTGGGTTAGGTATAGGCGTTAGGGCTTAGGGTTAGGGGTTAGTGTTAGTGTTAGTTTGATGGTTACAGTTAGGGTTAGGTTTAGGGTTAAATTTAGGTTTAGGGTTAAGGGGTTAAGTATTAGGTTTATGCTTAGGATTAGAGTTAGGGTTAGGGTTAGGGGGTAGGTTTAGGGTTAGTGTTAGGTTTAGGGGTTAGGGATAAGCTTAGGTTAAGGGTTAGGGTTAGGGTTATTGGTTAAGCTTAGGTTTAGGTTTAGTGTTTGGCTTACTTTTAGGGTTAGGGTTAGGGGTTAGGGTTAGGTTTAGTTGTAGGGTTACTTTTAGGGCTAGGTGTATGGCTAGGGCTAGGACTACGGCTAGGGCTAAGGCTAGGCTTAGGGTTAGGGTTAATGTTAGGTTAGAGTTAGGGTCAGGGGTTAGGTGTTAGTGTTAGGGTTAGGTTTAGGGTTAGGATTAGGGGTTAGGGCTAGAGTTAGATTTAGTGTTAGGGGTTAGGTTTAGGGTAAGGTTTAGGGGATAGGGTTAGGGTTAGTTTTAGGTTTAGGGTTAGGGTTAGGGTTAAAGGTTAGTGTTAGTGTTAGGATAAGTGTTAGGGTTAATGTTAGCATTAGGATTAGAGGTAGGGTTTAGGGTTAGGGTTAGGATTAGGGTTATGGTTACGGGGTATGGTTAGGGTTACGGTTAGGGGTTAGAATTAGTTTTAGGGTGGGGTTAGGGTTAGGGTTAGGGGTTACTGTTAGGTGTAGGTTTCGGGTTAGGGATAGGGTTAAGAGTTTGGGTTAGGGTTAGGTTTAGGGTTAGGGTTAGGAGTTAGGTTTAGGGTTAGGTTTAGGGTTAGGTTTTGGGTTAAATGTGAGGGTTAGGGTTAGAGTTAGTGTTAGGATTAGGGCTATGGTTTAGGGTTCGGGTTTGGGTTAGGATTAGGGTAAGGGTTATCTTTAGGGTTTAGGGGTTAAATATTAGTGTTAGGCTTAGGATTATAGTTAGGGTTAAGGTTAGGGAGTAGGTTTAGGGTTAGTGTTAGGGTTAGGGGTTAGGGTTAGGCTTAGGTTAAGGGTTAGGGTTAGGGTTATGGGTTAAGCTTAGGTTTAGGTTTAGTGTTTGGCTTACTTTTAGGGTTAGGGGTTAGGGTTAGGTTTAATTGTAGGGTTAGTTTTAGGGCTAGGTGCATGGCTAGGGCTAGGACTAGGGCTAGAGCTAGGGCAAGGCTTAGGGTTAGGGTTAGGGCTTATGTTAGGTTAGAGTTAGGGTCAGGGGTTAGGTGTTAGTGTTAGGGTTAGGATTAGGGTTAGGGTTAGGATTAGGGGTTAGGGCTAGAGTTAGGTTTAGTGTTAGGGGTTAGGGTTAGGGTTAGGTTTAGGGGTTAGGGTTAGGGTTAATTTTAGGTTTAGGGTTAGGGTTAGGGTTAAAGGTTAGTGTTAGTGTTAGGATTAGTGTTAGGGTTAATGTTAGCGTTAGGATTAGAGTTAGGGGTTAGGATTAGGGTTTAGATTAGGGTTAGGGTTAGGGTTACGGGTTACGGTTGGGGGTTAGAATTAGGTTTATGGTGGGATTAGGGTTAGGGTTAGGGGTTACTGTTAGGTGTAGGTTTCGGGTTAGGGATAGGGTTAAGAGTTTGGGTTAGGGGTTAGGGTTAGGGTTAGGTTTAGGAGTTGGGTTTAGGGTTAGGTTTAGGGTTAAGTGTGAGGGTTAGGGTTATGGTTAGAGTTTGGGTTAGGATTAGGGCTATGGTTTAGGGTTAGGGTTTGGGTTTGTATTAGGGTAAGGGTTACATTTAGGGGTTAGGGTTAGGGTTAGGATTAGGGTTAGGGGTTAGTGTTAGGTTAGGGTTAAGTCTAGTTTTATATTAGGGTAAGGTTAGGGTTAGGGTCACAGTTAGGGTTAGGGTTAAATGTTAGAGTTAGGGTTAGGGTTAGCGCTAGGGCTAGGGTTAGGGCTAGGGCAAGGGCTAGGGTTAGGATGAGGGTAAGGTTTAGTAGTTTGGGTTACGGGTTAGGGTTAGGGTTAGGTTTAGGGTTAGTGTTAAGTTTAGGTTTATGGTTAGGGGTTAGAGGTTAAGCTTTAGGGTTAGCTTTAGTTTTAGGGTTAGGGCTTAGGTATAGGGTTAGGGTTTAGGGGTTATGGGTTAGAGTTAGGGTTACGGATAACGTTAGAGTTAGGGTTAGAGTTAAGATTAGGGTTAGAGTTAGGGTTAGGGGCTAGGGTCAGTGTTAGGGTTGGGATTGGGCTTAGGTTAGCGGTTAGGGTTAGGCTTAGGCTTAGAGTTAGGGCTAGTGCTAGGGTTAGGGTTTGGTAAGGGTTAAGGTTAGGGTTAGGAGTTTGAGTTAGGGGTTAGTGTTAGGGTTTGGGTTAGTGTTAGGGTTAGGTTTAGGGGTTAGGTTTAGGGTTAGGGATATGGTTAGGGTTAGGGGTTAGTTTTAGGGTTAAGGTTAGGGTTATGGTTAGGGTTAGCGTTAGGGTTTTGTTTAGGGGTTGGGGTTAGGGTTAGGGTTACGGGTTAGTGTTAATGTTAGGATTAGAGTTGGAGTTAGGGTTTATGGTTAGGGTTAGGGTTAGGGGATAGGGTTAGGTTAGGTTCAGGGTTAGGGCTAGGTGTTAGGAGATAGGGTAGGGTAAGTGTTAAGGTTAAGGATAGGGCTGTGGCTACGGACAGGTGTAGGGTTAGTGTTAGGGGTTAGGGATTGGGTTATGTTAGGGTTAGGGTTAGTGTTAGGATTATGGTTAGGTTTAATGTTAGGGTTAGGGGTTAGGGTTAGGATTAGGGTTAGGGTTAGGGGTTAGAGTAAGGGTTAGGGTTATGTTTAGGGTTAGGGTTAGGGTTAGGTTTAGGGCTAAGTTTATGGCTAGGGCTAGAGCTAGGACTAGGACTAGGGCTCGGGTTAGGGTTAGGGTTACGTTTAGGGTTAGTGGTCAGGGTAAGGGTTAGGGTTTAGATGTTAGAGGTTAGGGTTTGGGATAGGTTTTGGTTTATGTTTAGGGTTAGGGTCATGGTTAGGGTTAGAGTTAATGTTAGGGCTAGGGCTAGGGCTAAGTTTACGGTTAGGGTTAGGGTTAGGGGTTACAGGTTAGGGTTAGGGATTAGGGTTAGGTCACGGTTAGGGTTAGAGTTAATGTTAGGGCTAGGGCTAGGGCTAAGTTTAGGTTAGGGTTAGGGTTTTGGGTTACAGGTTAGGGTTAGGGATTAGGGTTAGGGTTAGGAGTTTGGTTTAAGGCTTAGGGTTAGGGTTAGGTTTAGGTGTTAGGGTTAGGGTTAGGGTTTGGGCTTAGGGTTAAGGTTAGGGTTAGGTTTAGGGGTTAGGGTTTTGGTTAGGTTTAGGTTTAGGGTTATGGTTATTGTTTTCTTTAGGGTGAGGGTTAAGATTAGGGTTAGGCTTTTAGGTTAGGGTTAAGTTTAGGGTAAGGGTTAGGGTTAGGTTTAGGGCTATGCTTATGGCTATGGGTAGGGCTACGGCTAGGGCTAGGACTCAGGTTAGGGTTAGGGTTAGGTTTAGGAGTTAGGGTAAGGGCTTAATGTTAGGGTTAGGTGTAGGTTAGGGGTAGTGTTAGGGTTAGGTTTAGGGTTAGGATTAGGGGTTAGGGGTTAGGGTAAGGGTTAGGGTTAGTGTTAGTGTTAGGGTTAGGGTTAGTGTGAGGGTTAGATTTAGGGTTAGGGTTTGGGTTAGGAGTTTGGTTTAGGGGTTAGAGTTAGGGTTTGGGTTAGGGTTAGGGTTAGGTTTAGGTGTTAGGGTTAGAGTTAGGGTTAGGATTAGGAGTTAGGGTTAGGGGTAGGTTTAGCGTTAGGGTTAGGTATATTGTTAGGGTCATTGTTATGGTTAGGGTTAAGGTTAGGGTTAGGCGTTTGGGTTAGGGTTAGTATTAGGGTAAGGGTTAGGATTTGTGGTTTGGGTTAGGGTTAGGGGTAGGTTTTGTTATAGGGCTAGGTTTATGGCTATTGTTAGGGCTAGGGCTAGGTCTAGGGCTAGGGTTAGGGTTAGGTTATGGTTAGGGTTTGGGGTTACGGTAAAGTGTTAGTGTTAGGGTTAGGTTTACATTTAGGGTTAGGGTTAAGGTTAGGTGTTAGGGTTAGGGTTAGTGTAAGGTTTAGCGTAAGGTTCAGGGGTTAGGGTTATGGTTAGGGTTCGGTTTAGGAGTTTGGGTTAAGTTTAGGGTTATGCTTAGGGTTAGGTTTAGGGTTATGGTTAGATTTAGGGTTATGGTTATGGTTATGGTTTGGGTTAGGCATTTGGGTTAGGGTTAGGATTAGGGTAAGGGTTAGGGTTAGGTTTTGGTTTAGGTTTAGGGTTATGGTTAGGTTTAGGGGATAGGGTTAAGGTAAGGTTTAGAGTTAGGTTTAGGGGTTAGAGTTAGAGTTAGGGTTAGGTTTAGGTGTTAGTGTTAGGGTTAGGGTTTGGGCTTAGGGTTAAGGTTAGGGTTAGGTTTAGGGGTTAGGGTTTTGGTTAGGGTTAGGTTTAGGTTTATGGTTATTGTTTTCTTTAGGGTGAGGGTTAAGATTAGGGTTAGGCTTTTAGGTTAGGGTTAAGTTTAGGGTAAGGGTTAGGGTTAGGTTTAGGGCTATGTTTATGGCTATGGGTAGGGCTACGGCTAGGGCTAGGACTCAGGTTAGGGTTAGGGTTAGGTTTAGGAGTTAGGGTAAGGGCTTAATGTTAGGGTTAGGTGTAGGTTAGGGGTAGTGTTAGGGTTAGGTTTAGGGTTAGGATTAGGGGTTAGGGGTTAGGGTTAGGGTTAGGGTAAGGGTTAGAGATAGGTTTAGGGTTTAGGGTAAGGGTTAGGGTTAGTGTAAGTGTTAGGGTTAGGGTTAGTGTGAGGGTTAGATTTAGGGTTAGGAGTTTGGTTTAGGGGTTAGTGTTAGGGTTTGGGTTAGGGTTAGGGTTAGGTTTAGGTTTTAGGGTTAGAGTTAGGGTTAGGATTAGGAGTTAGGGTTAGGTTTAGGGGTAGGTTTAGCGTTAGGGTTAGGTATATTGTTAGGGTCATTGTTATGGTTAGGGTTAAGGTTAGGGTTAGGCGTTTGGGTTAGGGTTAGTATTAGGGTAAGGGTTAGGATTTGTGGTTTGGGTTAGGGTTAGGGGTAGGTTTTGTTATAGGGCTAGGTTTATGGCTATTGTTAGGGCTAGGGCTAGGTCTAGGGCTAGGGTTAGGGTTAGGTTAGGGTTAGTGTTTGGGGTTACGGTCAGGTGTTAGTGTTAGGGTTAGGTTTACATTTAGGGTTAGGGTTAAGGTTAGGTTTTAGGGTTAGGGTTGGTGTTAAAGTTAGGGTTAGGGTTAGAAGTTACGGTTAGCGTTAGGGTTAGGGTTAGGCTACAGTTAGGGCTAGGGTTAGGGTAAGGGTTAGGTTTGGGTTAGGGGTTAGCATAGGGTGAGGGTTAGGGTTATGTTTAGGTTTAGGGTTAGGGCTAAGTTTATGGCTAAAGCTAGACTAGGACTTGGACTAGGGCTCGGGTTAGGGTTAGGGTTAGGTTTAGGGTTAGGGGTCAGGGTAAGTGTTAGGGTTCAGCTGTTAGAGGTTAGGGTTACGGTTAGGGTTAGGTTTAGTTTTATGTTTAGGGTTAGTGTTAGCGATAGGGTCACGGTTAGGGTTAGGATTAGCGTTAGGGCTAGGGCTAAGTTTAGGGTTAGGGTTAGGGGTTTCAGGTTAGGGTTAGGGATTAGGGTTAGGGTTAGGAGTTTGGTTTAGGACTTAGGGTTAGGGTTAGGGTTTGGGGTTAGGTTTTAGGTTAAGGTTAGGGGTTAGGGTTTTTGTTAGGTTTAGGGTTAGGGTGAGGGTTAGGGATATGGTTTAGGCTTAGGTTTATGGGTTAGGGTTAGGTTCAGGGTTAGGGTTAGGGTTATGTTTAAGGTTAGGGTTAGGTAAGGGTTATGGTTATTGTTTTGTTTAGGGTTAGGGTTAAGATTAGGGTTAGGCATTTGTGTTAGGGTTAAGTTTAGGGTAAGGGTTAGGGGTAGGTTTAGGGTTAGAGTAATAGGTTAGGGTAGGGTTAGGGTTAGGGTTAGATTTAGGGCTATGTTTATGGCTACGGGTAGGGTTAGGGCTAGGGCTAGGGCTGGGGTTAGGGTTAGGGTTAGGGTTAGGTTAGGGTTAGGGTTAGGGTTTAGGGTAAGGGGTTAGTGTTAGGGTTAGGTTTAGGTTTAGGGGTAGTGTTAGGGTTAGGTTTAGGGTTAGGATTAGGGGTTAGGGGTTAGGGTTAGGATTAGGGTAAGGGTTAGCGTTAGGTTTAGGGTTTAGGATTAGGTTTAGGGTTAGTGTTAGTGTTAGGGTTAGGGTTACTGTGAGGGTTAGATTTAGGGTTAGGGTTAGGGTTAGGAGTTTGGTTTAGGGGTTAAGGTTAGGGTTAGGGTTAGGAATAGGAGTTAGGGTTAGGGTTAGAGTTATGGTTAGGTTTAGGGTTAGGGTTAGGTATAGGGTTAGGGTCATTGTTATGGTTAGGTTAAGGTTAGGCTTAGGTCATTTGGTTAGGGTGACTTTTAGGGTAAGGGTTAGGGATAGGGTTAGGGATAGTGGTTTGGGTTAGGGTTAGGGGCAGTTTTAGGTTTGGGGCTAGGTTTATGGCTATTTTTACGGCTAGGACTAGGTCTAGGGTTAGGGTTTGGGTTATGTTAGTGTTAGGGTTAGGGGTTATGGTAAGGTGTTAGTTTTAGGGTTAGGTTTACGTTTAGGGTTAGGATTAGGTCTAGGGTTAGGGTCAGGTGTTAAGGTTAGAGTTAGGGTTAGGGTTAGAGGTTAGGGTTAGATTTAGGGTTAGCGTTAGGTTTAGGGATAGGTTTATGGCTATGGGTAGGGCTAGGGCTAGGGCTTGGGCTAGGGCTCGGGTTAGGGTTAGGGTTAGGTTAGGGTTAGGGTTAGGGGTTAGGGTAAGGGGTTAGTGATAGGGTTAGGTTTAGGTTTACGGTTAGGGTTAGTGTTAGGGTTAGGATTAGGGTTAGGTGTTAGGGTTAGGGTTAGGTGTTAGGGTAAGGGTAAGGATTAGGGTTAGGTTTAGGGTTAATTTTAGCATTAGGGTTAGGGTTTAGGGTTAGCGGTTCGGGTTAGTGTTAGGGGTTAGGGGTAAATGTTAGGGTTAGTGTTAGGTATAGGATTAGGGTTTGGTTTAGAATTAGGGTTAGGGTTTAGTGTTAGGATTAGGAATAAGGTTAGGGCTAGGGCTAGGGTTAGGGCTAGGACTAGGGCTAGGGTTGGGGTTAGATTTGGGTTAGGTTTAGGGTTAGGATTAGGTGTTAGGGGTTAGGGTTAGAGTTTAGGGTTAGGGTTAGGGTTAGGTTTAAGGTTTGGGTTAGGAGTTTGGGTTAGGGGTTAGGGTTAGGGTTACGGTTTAGGGTTAGGGTTAGTGTTAGGGTTTGGTTTAGGATTAGTGTTAGGGGTTATGGTTATGGTTAGGGTTAGAGTAAGGGGTTAGGGTTAGGATTAGGTTTAGGGTTAAGTGTGAGGGTTAGGGTTAGGGTTAGGGTTAGAATTAGCGTTAGGATTAGGGCTATGGTTTAGGGTTAGGGTTTGGGTTAGTTTTAGGGTTAGGTTAGGGTTTGGGGTTACGGTAAGGTGTTAATGTTAGGGTTAAGTTTACGTTTAGGGCTAGGGTTAGGATTAGGGCTAGGGTTTGGGTTAGGTGTTAGGGTTAGGGTTAGCGTTAAAGTTAGGGTTAGGGTTAGAGGTTAGGGTTAGGGTTAGGTTTAGGGATAGGTTTATGGCTATTGGTAGGGCTAGGGCTCGGTTTAGGGTTAGGGTTAGGGTTAGGGTTAGGGGTTAGGGTAAGGAGTTAGTGTTAGGTTTAGGTTTAGGTTTAGTGTTAGGATTAGGGGTAGGGTTAGGATTAGGTGTTAGGGTTAGGGTTAAAGTTATGGTTAGGGTGGAGTTTAGGGTTAGGGTTAGGTTTAGGGATAGGTTTTTGGCTATGGGTAGGGCTAGGGCTAGGCCTAGGGCTCGGGTTATGGTTAGGGTTTGGGTTAGGTTAGGGTTAGGTTTAGGGGTTGGGTTAAGGGGTTAGTGTTAGGGTTAGGTTTAGGTTTAGGATTAAGGTTAGTGTTAGGGCTAGGGTTAGGGTTAGGTGTTAGGGTTAGGGTTAGGGTTAGATTTAGGGTTAGGGTTAGGATTAGGGGTTAGGGGTTACGGTTACAGTTAGGTTTAGGATTAGGAGTTTTGGTGAGGTGTTATGATTAGGGATATGGTTAGGTTTAGGATTAATGTTAGGGGTTAGGGTTAGGGTTAGGGATAGGTTTATGGCTATGGGTAGGGCTGGGGCTAGGGTTAGGGCTAGGGCTAGGGCTCGGGTTAGGGTTAGGGGTTAGGGTAAGGAGTTAGTGTTAGGGTTAGGTTTAGGTTTAGGTTTAGTGTTAGGATTAGGGCTAGGGTTAGGATTAGGTGTTAGGGTTAGGGTTAAAGTTATGGTTAGGGTGGAGTTTAGGGTTAGGGTTAGGTTTAGGGATAGGTTTATGGCTATGGGTAGGGCTAGGGCTAGGCCTAGGGCTCGGGTTATGGTTAGGGTTAGGGTTAGGTTAGGGTTAGGTTTAGGGGTTGGGTTAAGGGGTTAGAGTTAGGGTTAAGTTTAGGTTTAGGATTAAGGTTAGTGTTAGGGCTAGGGTTAGGGTTAGGTGTTAGGGTTAGGGTTAGGGTTAGATTTAGGGTTAGGGTTAGGATTAGGGGTTAGGGGTTACGGTTACGGTTAGGTTTAGGGTTAGGAGTTTTGGTGAGGTGTTATGATTAGGGATATGGTTAGGTTTAGGATTAGTGTTAGGGGTTAGGGTTAGGGTTAGGGATAGGTTTATGGCTATGGGTAGGGCTGGGGCTAGGGCTAGGGCTAGGGCTCGTGTTAGGGTTAGGGTTAGGGTAGGTTAGGGTTAGGGATAGGGGTTAGTGTAAGAGGTTACTGTTAGGGTTAGGTTTAGGTTGAGAGTTAGGGTTACGGTTAGGGTTAGGGTTAGGGTTAGGTTTTAGGGTTAGGGTTAGGTGTTAGGGTAAGGGTAAGGATTAGGGTTAGGTTTAGTGTTAACGTTAGCGTTAGGGTTAAGGTTGGGGGATAGGTTTGCGGTTAGGGTTATGGTTAGGGGTTAGGGTTAAAGGTTAGGGTTAGTGTTAGGTATAGTATTAGGGTTAGGTTTAATGTTAGGCTTAGGGGTTAGTGTTAGGGTTAGTGATAAGTTTAGGACTAGGGCTAGGGTTGGGGTTAGATGTGGGTTAGGTTTAGGATTAGGTGTTATGGGTT
Source organism: Tenrec ecaudatus (assembly GCF_050624435.1). Taxonomy (NCBI): domain Eukaryota; kingdom Metazoa; phylum Chordata; class Mammalia; order Afrosoricida; family Tenrecidae; genus Tenrec; species Tenrec ecaudatus. Next base: position 125,281,738 of record NC_134542.1, read on the forward strand.
AGGGTTAGAGGTTAGGGTTAGGGTTAGGGTTAGGGTTAAGGTAAGGGTTAGGAGTTTGGGTTAGGGGTTAGGGTTAGGGTTGCGGTTAGAGTTTAGTGTTAGGGTTAGGGTTTGGTTTAGGATTAGTGTTACGGGTTAGGGTTAGGGTTAAGGTTAGAGTAAGGGGTTAGGGTTAGGTTTAGGGTGAGTGTTTCGGGTTAGGATTACTTTTAGGGTTAGGGTTAGGGGTTAGGGTTAGGGTTAGGGTAGGCTTAGAGTTAGGGTTAGCGGTGAGGTATATTGTTAGGGTTAGGGTTATTGTTAGGGTTTGTGGTTAGGATTAGGCTTTAGGTTTAGGATTAGTTTTAGGGTTAGGGTTATGGCAAGGTGTTAGGGTTAGGGTTAGGATTACGTTTAGGGTTTAGGGTTAGGGTTACGTTAAGGGGTTATGGTTAGGTTTAGGTGTTAGGGTTAGGGTTAGTGTTAGGTATAGGGTTAGGGTTAGGGGTTAGTGTTAGGGTGAAGAATAGGTTTAGGATAGGGCTAGGGTTAGGGCAAGGGTTAGGGGTAGAGTTAGGATTAGATTTATGGTTTGGTTAGGATTAGGGGTTAGGGGTTACGGTTAGAGGTTAGGGTTATTGTTATGTTTAGGGTTAGGAGTTTTGGGGTGGGGTTATGATTAGGGTTAGGGTTAGGTTTAGGATTAGTTTTAGGCGTTAGGGTTAGGGGTAGGGTTAGAGTAAGGGGTTAGGGGTTAGGGGTAGGGTTAGGTTTAGGGTTTCGGTTTAGGATTCGAGTTAAGGTTAGGGTTATGGGTTAGGGTTAGATTTAGTGTAGGGTTAAGGCTAGGGTTAGGGGTGTGGGATAGCGTTAGTGTTAGGGTTTGTGTTTAGGGTTACGCTTAGTGGTTAAGCTTAGGGTCAGCGTTAGGATTAGGGTTATCGTTAGGGGTTAGGGTTAGGTTTAGGTTAGGGTTACGATTAGTGGTTATGGTTAGGGTTTGGGTTAGGGTTAGGGCAAGGTTAGGGTTAGGGTTACCGGTTAGGGGTTAGGGTTAGGGATAGCGTAAGGGTTAGCATTAGGTTTAGGGTTTAGTGTTAGGTTTAGGGTTAAGGTTAGTGTTAGGGTTAGGTGTTAGGGGTTTTGGGTTAGAGTTAGGGTTAGTGTTAGGGTTAGGGTTAGGGTTAGTGTTAAGTTTAGGTTTAGGTTTAGGGTTAGGGTTAGGGGTTAGGGGGTCAGGCGTTAGGGTTAGGGTTTGTGTTAGGGGTTAGGGGATAGGGTTAGGGTTAGGTTTAGAGTTAGGGTTAAGGTTAGGATTAGGGTTAGGGTAAGGGTTAGAGGTTAGGGTTATGGTTAGGTTTAGGGTTAGGATTAGGCTTAGGGTTAGGAGTTAGGGTTTGGGATAGCGTTAGGGTTAGGGTTAGAGTTAGGGCTAGGGATAGGGCTATGGCTTGAGGTATGGCTAGGGCTAGGTTTAGGGTTAGTGCTAGGGCTAGGTCTAGGTTTAGGGTTATTGTTAGGGTTGGGGTTACGGATAGGGTTAGGGTTAGATTTAGGGCTAAGTTTAGGGTTGGGCTAGGTCTAGAGCGAGGACTAGGGCTAGGATAGGGCTAGGGCTTTGGTTATGGTTATGGTTAGGTTTAGGGTTAGGGGTTACGGTTAACGTTAAGGTTAGGGTTAGTGTTAGGGGTTAGGGTTAGTGTTGGGGTTAGGGTTAAGGTTAGGGGTTAGGGTTAGGGTTAGGTTAAGTTCAGGGTTAGAGTTAGGTTTATAGCTAGGGTTAGAGTTTAGGGTTAGGTTTAGCGTTAGGTTTAGGGTTAAGGGTTAGGGTCAGGGTTAGGGTTAGGTTTATGGTTAGGTTTAGGGGTTAGGGGTCAGGTATTAGGGTTAGGGTTAGTTTTTGGGGTTAGGGGATAGGGTTAGGGTTAGGGTTAGAGTTAGGGTTAAGGTTAGGCTTAGGGTTAGGAGTTAGTGTTTGGGATAGCGTTAGGGTTAGGTTTAGAGTTAGGGCTAGGGTTATGGCTAGAGCTACAGCTAGGGCTAGTGTTGTGTTAGGGCTAGGGCTAGGGCCAGGGCTAGGTTTAGGGTTACTCTTAGGGTTGGGGTAAGGTATAGGGTTAGGGTTTGGTTTAGGACTAAGTTTAGGGCTAGGGCCAGAGCTAGGACTAGGGCTAGGATAGGTTTAGGGCTTTGGTTATGGTTAGGGTTAGTGGTTAGGGCTTACGGTTAGTGGTTATTTTGTACGGTTAGTTTTAGGGTTAGGGTTTTGGTTAGGTTTAGGTTTAGGGTTAGGGGTTAGGGTTAAGGTTAGGGGTTAGTGTTAGGGTTAGGGTTCAGTTTAGGGTTATGGGTTAGGGTTAGGGTTTAGTTAGGTTCAGGGTTGGTGTTAGGATTATAGCTAGGGTTAGAGGTTAGGGTTAGGTTTAGCGGTAGGTTTCGGGTTAAGTGTTAGGGTTAGGGTTAGGTTTAGGGTAAAGGTTAGGAGTTAGGATTTAGGAGTTGGGTAGGGTAAGGGTTAGTGTTAGGGCTAGTGCTATGGCTAGGCCTAGGGCTAGAGCTAGGGTTAGGGTTAGGGTAAGATTTTGGGGTTAAGGGTTATGGTTAGATGTTTGGGTTAGGATTAAGGTTAGGGTTAGGATTTTGGGTTAGGGGATAAGGTAGGGTTAGGGGTTAAGGGTTAGGCATTAGAGTTAGGGTTAGGGTTAGTGTTAGGTTTAGGGTTAGCCTTAGGGTTAGGGTTCGGGGTTAGGGTTAGTGTTAGTGTTAGGGTTAGGTTTAGGGGTTAGTGTTAGGGTTAGGGTTAGAGGTTAGGGTTAGGGCTTAGGGTTAGGGTTAGGTTTAGGGTTAGGTTTAGGGGTTAGGTTTGGGTTAGGGTTAGGGTTAGGTGTTAGGGTTAGGGTTAGGGGTTAGGGTTTGGGTTATGTTAGGGTTAGGGGTTAGGGTTAGGGTTAGGCTTAGGGATTATGGTTAGGGTTAGGGTTAGGGTTAGTGGTTAGGGCTTAGGGTTAGAGTTTAGTGCTAGGGTTAGGTTTATTGTTAGGGTTAGGTTTATTGTTAGGGTTAGGTTTAGGGTTAGGATTAGGGTTAGATTTAGGGTTAGGGTTAGGTTTAGGGTTAGGGTTACGCTTAGGGTTAGAGTTTGGGATAGGTTTAGGGTTAGGGGTTAAGGTTAGGGTTAGTGTTAGGGTTAGGTTTAGAGTTAAGGTTAAGGTAAGGTTTAGGGTTACGTTTAGGGGTTAGGGTTAGGGTTAGGCTTAGCGTTTGGTTAAGGTTATGGTTAGGTTTAGTGTAAGGGTTAGGGTTAGGTTTAGTCTTAGGTGTTAGGGTTAGTGTTAGGGTTAGGTTTAGGTTTATGTTAGGGTAGGGTTACTTTTAGGGTTAAGGTCACGGTTAAGTTTAGGGTTAGTGGTTATGATTTAGGGTTAGTGTTAGTGTCACGCTTAGGGTTAGGTTTAGGGTTAGTGCTAGGGCTAGGGCAAGGGCTAGGTCTAGGGTTAGGGTTAGTTTTAGAGTTAGGGGTTACTGGTAAGGGTTAGGGCTTAGGGTTACGGTTCAGGTTAGGGTTAAGGTTAGGATTTGGGCTAGGGGTTAGGGTTAGGTTTTCGGTTAGTGTTAAGGTTAGGGTTAGGGTTTAGGGTTCAGGTTAGGGTTAGTTTTTAGGGTTAGGGTTAGAGTTAGTGTTTAGGGTTAGTGTTAGGGTTAGGGTTTGGGTTAGGGTTACGGTTAAGGTAAGGTTTAGGGTTAGGTTTAGGGTAAGGTTTAGGGTTAGGTTTAGTGTTAGGGATTAGGGTTAGTGTTAGGGTTAGGTTTAGGTTTATGTTACGGTAGGGTTACTTTTAGGGTTAGGGTCACGGTTAAGGTTAGGGTTAGTGGTTATGGCTTAGGGTTAGTGTTAGGGTCACGCTTAGGGTTAGGTTTAGGGTTAGCGCTAGGGCTAGGGCTAGGTCTAGGGTTAGGGTTAGTTTTAGGGTTAGGGGTTACAGGTTAGAGTTAGGGCTTAGGGTTACGTTTAGGGTTAGGGTTAAGTTTAGGAGTTTGGGCTAGGGGTTAGGGTTATGTGTTCGGTTAGGGTTAAGGTTAGGGTTAGGTTAAGGTTGGGCATAGGGTTAGGCGTTTGGGTTAGGGTTAGGTTTAAGGTAAGTGTTAGAGTTAAGTTTAGGGTGGGAGGTTAGGGTTAGGGTTAGGGTTAGTGTTAGGTTTTGGTTTAGAGTTAGGGTTAGGTTTGGGTATAGGGGTTAGTGTTAGGGTTAGGGGTAGTGTTAGGTTCATGGCTAGGTTATGGCTAGAGCTCGGGCTAGGCTTACGGTTAGGGTTAGGTTTAGGGTAAGGGTTAGGATTAGGGTTAACGTTAGCATTAGGGTGAGGGTTAGGGGTGAGAGTTAGGCGACAGGGTTAGGGATAGGGGTTAGGGGTTAGGGTTAGGGTTAGGGTTAGTGTTAGGTTTAGGAATAGGGTTAGGGATAGGGCTAGGGTTAGGGCTAGGACTAGCGGTAGGTTTGGTGTTAGATTTGGGTGAAGTTTAGGATTAGGTTTAGGATTAGGGTTTAGGGGTTACGGTTAGAGTTTAGGGTTACGGTTAGGTTTAGGGTTCAGTTTAGGGTTAGAGGTTTGGGTTAGGGGTTATGTTTAGGGTTAGGGTTAGGTTTAGGATTAGTGTTAGGGGTTAGGGTTAGGGTTAGGGTTAGAGTAAGGGGTTAGGGATAGGGGTAGGGTTAGGGTTAGAGTTAGGATAAGGGTTAGGGTTAGGTTTAGGATTAGTTTTAGGGATTAGTGTTAGGGGTAGGGTTAGAGTAAGGGGTTAGGGTTAGGGGTAGGGTTAGGTTTAGGGTTAGGATTCAGGTTAAGGTTAGGGTTATGGGTTAGGGTTAGATTTAGGGTAGGGTTAAGGTTAGGGTTAGGGGTGAGGGATAGTGTTAGTGTTAGGGTTTGTGTTTAGGGTTACGCTTAATGGTTAAGCTTAGGGTTAGCGTTAGGATTAGGGTTATCGTTAGGGGTTAGGGTTAGGTTTAGGTTTAGGGTTACGATTAGTGGTTATGGTTAGGGTTAGGGTTAGGGCAAGGGTTAGGGTTAGGGTTACCGGTTAGGGGTTAGGGATAGGGATAGCGTAAGGGTTAGCATTAGGTTTAGGGTTTAGTGTTAGGGTTAGGTGTTATGGGTTTTGGGTTAGAGTTAGGGTTAGTGTTAGGGTTAGGTTTAGGGTAAAGGTTAGGAGTTAGGAGTTGGGTAGGGTTAGGTTAAATGTTAGGGCTAGTGCTATGGCTAGGCCTAGGGCTAGGGCTAGGGTTAGGGTAAGTTTTTGTGGTTAGGGGTTAGGGTTAGATGTTTGGGTTAGGATTAGGGTTAGGGTTTGGATTTTGGGTTAGGGGATAATGTTAGGGTTAGGGGTTAGGCATTAGAGTTAGGGTTAGGGTTAGAGTTAGGTTTAGGGTTAGCATTAGGGTTAGGCTTCGGGGTTAGGGTTAGTGTTAAGGTTAGGTTTAGGGGTTAGTGTTAGGGTTCGGGTTAGAGGTTAGGGTTAGGGTTAGTGTTAGGGTTTAGGGTTAGGGTTAGGTTTGGGTTATGTTAGGGTAATGGTTACGGTTAGGGTTAGGGTGAGGTGTTAGGGTTAGGATTAATGTTAGCGTTAGGGGTTAGGATTAGAGTTAGGCTTAGGGATTATGGTTAGCGTTAGTGGTTAGGGCTTAGGGTTAGAGTTTAGTGCTAGGGTTAGTTTTTGGGTTAGGTTTATTGTTAGGGTTAGGTTTAGGGTTAGGATTAGGGTTAGGTTTAGGGTTAGGGTTAGGAGTTAGGGTTAGGTTTAGGGTTAGGGTTAGGTTTAGGGTTAGAGTTCGGGATAGGGTTAGGGTTGGGGATTAAGGTTAGTCTTAGTGTTAGGGTTAGGTTTAGAGTTAAGGTTAAGGTAAGGTTTAGGTTTAGGGGTTAGGGTAGGGTTAAGCTTAGGGTTAGGTTTAGGCTTATGGTTAGGTTTAGGGTAAAGGTTAGGATTAGGTTTAGTGTTAGGGGTTAGGGTTAGTGTTAGGGTTAGGTTTAGGTTTAGGTTTAGGTTTATTTTAGGGTAGGGTTACTTTTAGGGTTAGGGTCACGGTTAAGGTTAGGGTTAGTGGTTATGGCTTAGAGTTAGTGTTAGGGTAACGCTTAGGGTTAGGTTTAGGGTTAGCGCTAGGGCTAGGGCTAGGGCTAGGTCTAGGGTTAGGGTTAGTTTTAGAGTAAGGGTTTACTGGTTAGAGTTAGGGCTTAGGGTTACGGTTAGGGTTAAGGTTAGGAGTTTGGGCTAGGGGTTAGGGTTATGTTTTTGTTTAGGTTAAGGTTAAGGTTAGGGTTAAGGTTGGGGATAGGGTTAGGCGTTTGGGTTAGGGATAGGTTTAGGGTAAGTGTTAGAGTTAAGTTTAGGGTGAGAGGTTAGGGTTAGGGTTAGTGTTAGGTTTTGGTTTAGAGTTAGGGTTAGGTTTAGGTTTAGGGGTTAGTGTTAGGGTTAGGGCTAGGGTTAGGTTCATGGCTAGGTTACGGCTAGGGCTCGGGCTAGGATTACGGTTAGGGTTAGGGTTAGCGTAAGGGTTAGGATTAGGGTTAGGGTTAGGGTTAACATTAGAGTTAGGGTGAGGGTTAGGGGTTAGGGTTAGGGGATAGGGTTAGGGTTAGGGTTTATGGGTTAGGGTTATGGTTAGGGTTAGTGTTAGGGTTAGGAATAGGGTTAGGGATAGGGCTAGGGTTAGGGCTAGGACTAGCGGTAAGTTTGGGGTTAGATTTGGGTGAGGTTTAGGATTAGGTTTAGGAATAGGGGTTAGGGGTTACGGTTAGAGGTTAGGGTTACGGTTAGCATTAGGGTTAAGGTTAGGGTTAGGGGTTTGGGTTAGAGGTTATGTTTATGGTTAGGGTTAGGTTTAGGATTAGTGTTAGGGGTTAGGGTTAGGGTTAGGGTTAAAGTAAGGGTTTAGGGTTAGGGGTAGGGTTAGCTTTAGGTTTAGGGTTTCTGGTTAGGATTAGGGTTAGGGTTAGGGTTAGGGGTTAGGGTAAGAGTTAGTGTAGGGTTAGGGTTAGGTTTGCCTGAGGGATAGTATTAGGGTTAAGGTTTGTGGTTAGGATTACGGTTTAGGGTTAGGATTAGTTTTAGGGTTAGGGTTAGGGCAAGGGGTTAAGGTTAGGGTTAGGCTTAGGTTAGGGTTAGAGTTAGGATGAGGGTTAGGGTTAGGTATAGGTTGAGGATTTGGGTGAGGGTTAAGCTTAGGATTAGTGGTTAAGCTTAGGGTTAGCGTTAGGATTAGGGTTATCGTTAGGGGTTAGGGTTAGGTTTAGGGTTCGGGTTACGATTAGTGGTTATGGTTAGGGTTAGGTTTAGGGTTAGGGCAAGGGTTAGGGTTAGGGTTAGGGGTTAGGGGTTAGGGTTACGGATAGGGTAAGGGTTAGCGTTAGGTTTAGGGTTTAGTGTTAGGGTTAGGGTTAAGGTTAGTGTTAGGGTGAGGTCTTAGGGGTTAGGGGTTAGGGTTAGGGTTATGTTAGGGTTAGGGTCATGGTTATGGTTAGGGTTAGGCGTTTGGGTTAGGGTTAGGGTTAGTGGTTTCGGTTAGGGTTAGGGGTAGGGTTAGGTTTAGGGCTAGGTTTATGGCTATTGGTAGGACTAGGGCTAGGTCTAGGGCTAGGGTTATGGTTAGGATTAGGGTTAGGGTAGAGTTAGTGTTAGGGTTTAGTGTAAGGTGTTACTGTTAGGCTTAGGGTTAGGGTTATGTTAAGGGGTTATGGTTAGAGTTAGGTGTTAGGGTCAGGGTTAGGGTTAGAGTAAGGGGTTAGAGTTAGGGTTAGGTTTAGGGTTAGGATTAGGTGTTAGGGGTTAGGGTTAGTGTTAGGGTATGGGTTAGCATTAGGTTTAGTGTTCAGTGTTAGGGTTAGGGTTAGTGTTAGAGTTAGGGTTAGGGTTAGTGTTAGGGTTAAGTTTAGGGTTAGGGTTAGGGTTATGAGTTTGGTTTAGGGGTTAGGGTTAGGGTTTGGGTTAGGGTTAGGGTTAGGTTTAGGTGTTAGGGTTAGGGTTAGGTTTACATTTAGGGTTAGAGTTAGGGTAGGGCTAGGGTTAGGGTTAGGTGTTAGGGTTAGTGTTAGGGTTAGGTGTTAAGGTAAGTGTTAGGATTAGGGTTAGAGTTAGGGTTAGGGTTAGGTTTAGGTTTAGAGTTAAGGTTTCGGGTTAGGATTAGGGTTAAGGTTAGGTTTAGGGGTTAGGGTTAGGGTAGGCTTAGAGTTAAGGTTAGGGGTTAGGGTTATGGTTAGTGATAGTGTTAGGGTTAGGGTTAGAGTTACGGTTAAGTTAAGGTCTAGGGTTAGGTTTAGGGGTTAGGGTTAGGGTTAGGCTTCGGGTTAGGTTTAGGGTTATGATTAGGTTTAGGTTTAGGGTTATGGTTATGGTTTGGGTTAGGCTTAGGGTTAGGCATTTGGGTTTGGGTTAGGATTAGGTTAAGTGTTAGGGTTTGGATTAGAGGTTAGGGTTACGGTTAGGGTTAGGTTTTGGTTTAGGTTTAGGGATATGGTTAGGTTTATGGGATAGGGTTAAGGTAAGGTTTAGGATTAGGTTTAGGGGTTAGAGTTAGGGTTAGGCTACAGTTAGGGTTAGGGTTCTGGTAAGAATTAGGTTTGGGTTAGGGGTTAGCATAGGGTGATGATTAGGGTTAGGGGTTAAAGTTAGGGTTAGGGGTCAGGGTAAGAGTTAGGGTTTAGATGTTAGAGGTTAGGGTTACGGTTAGGTTTATGTTTATGTTTAGGGTTAGGGTTAGGGTTAGGGTCACGGTTAGGGTCACGGTTAGGGTTAGAGTTATTGTTAGGGCTAGGGCTAAGTTTAGGGTTAGGGGTTAGGGTTAGGGTTAGGGTTAGGTTTAGGTATTAGGGTTAGGGTTAGGGTTTGGGGTTAGGGTTAAGGTTAGGGTTGGGGTTAGGGGTTAGGGTTTTTGTTAGGGTTAGGGTTAGGGATAGGGTTTAGGGTTAGGTTTGGGGGTTAGGGTTAGGTTCAGGGTTAGGGTTAGGGTTATGTTTAAGGTTATGGTTAGGTCAGGGTTATGGTTATTGTTTTGTTTAGGGTGAGGGTTAAGATTAGGGTTAGGCATTAGGGTTAGGGTTAAGTTTAGGGTAAGGGTTAGGGTTAGGTTTAGGATTAGGTTTAGAGGTTAGGGTTAGGGTTAGTGTTAGGGTTAGGGTTTGGGGTTAGGGTAAGGGGTTAGTGTTAGGTTTAGGTTTAGGAGTAGTGTTAGGGTTAGGTTTAGGGTTAGGATTAGGGGTTAGGGGTTAGGGTTAGGGTTAGGGTTAGGGTAAGGGTTTGGGTTAGTGTTAGGGTTAGAGTTATGGTTAAGAGTTTGGTTTAGGGGTTAGGATTAGGAGTTAGGGTTAGGGTTAGGGTTAGGTTTAGGGTTACGGTTAGGTATAGGGTTAGGGTCATTGTTATAGTTAGGGTAAAGGTTAGGGTTAGGCGTTTGTGTTAGGGTTAGTTTTAGGGTAAGGATTAGGATCAGGGTTAGGGTTAGCGGTTTGGGTTAGGGTAAGGGGTAGGTTTAGGTATAGGGCTAGGTTTATGCCTATTGTTAGGGCTAGGGCTAGGTCTAGGGCTAGGATTAGTTTTAGGGTTAGGGTTAGGTTAGGGTTAGGGTTTGGGGTTACGGTAAGGTGTTAGTGTTAGGGTTAGGTTTACATTTAGGGTTAGGGTTAGGATTAGGGCTAGGGTTAGGGTTAGGTGTTAGGGTTAGGGTTAACGTTAAAGTTACGGTTAGAGGTTAGGGTTAAGGTTAGTGTTGGGGTTGGTTTAGGGATAGGTTTAGGGCTATGGGTAAGGCTAGGGCTATGGCTAGGTCTAAGGCTCAGGTTAGGTTTAGGGTTAGGATTAGGGTGAGGGTTAGGTTAGGGTTAGGGTTAGGGGTTAGGGTAAGGGGTTAATGTTAGGGTTAGGTTTAGGTTTAGGTTTAGGGTTAGGGTTAGGGTTAGGGCTAGGGTTAGGAGTTTGGTTTTGGGGTTAGGGTTAGGGTTTGGGTTAGGGTTAGGGTTAGGTTTAGGTGTTAGGATTAGGATTAGGGTTAGGGTTAGAGTTATGGTTAGGTTTAGGGTTAGGGTTAGGATTAGGGGTGGGTTAGGCTTAGGATTAGGGGTGGGTTAGGGTTAGGTGTTAGGGTTAAAGTTAGGGTTAGGTTTGGAGTTTAGGGTTAGGGTTTGGTTTAGGGATAGGTTTATGGCTCTGGATACGGCTAAAGCTAGGGCTAGGGCTCGGGTTAGGGTTTGGCTTAGGGGTTAGGTTAAGGGGTTAGTGTTAGTGTTGGGTTTAGATTTAGGGTTAGGGTTACGGTTAGGGCTAGGGTTAGGAGTTTGGTTTAGGGGTTAGGGTTAGGATTTGGGTTAGGGTTAGGGTTAGGATTAGGAGTTAGGGTTAGGGTTAGAGTTATGGTTAGGTTTAAGGTTAGGCTTAGGCGATTGGGTTAGGGTTAGTTTTAGGGTAAGGGTTAGGGTTAGGGTTAGGGTTTGTGGTTTGGGTTAGGGTTAGGGGTAGGTTTATGTTTAGGGATAAGTTTATGGCTATTGTTAGGGGTAAGGCTAGGTCTAGGGCTAGGGTTAGGGTTAGGTTAGTGTTAGGGTTAGGGGTTACTGTAAGGTGTTAGTTTTAGGGTTAGGTTTATGTTTAGGGTTAGGGTTAGGATTAGGGGTTAGGGGTTACGGTTAGAGGTTAGGGTTACGGTTATGTTTAGGGTTAGGAGTTTTCGGGAGGGGTTATGATTAGGGTTAGGGTTAGGTTTAGGATTAGTTTTAGGGGGTAGGGTTAGGGGTAGGGTTAGAGTAAGGGGTTAGGGTTAGGGGTAGGTTTAGGTTTAGGATTTCAGGTTAGGATTCGGGTTAAGGTTAGGGTTATGGCTTAGGGTTAGATTTAGTGTAGGGTTAAGGCTAGGGTTAGGGGTGTGGGATAGTGTTAGTGTTAGGGTTTGTGTTTAGGGTTACGCTTAGTGGTTAAGCTTAGGGTGGCGTTAGGATTAGGGTTATCGTTAGGGGTTAGGGTTAGGTTTAGGGTTAGGGTTACGATTAGTGGTTATGGTTAGGTTTAGGGTTAGGGTTAGAGCAAGGGTTAGGGTTAGGGTTACCGGTTAGGGGTTAGGTTTAGGGATAGCGTAAGGGTTAGCATTAGGTTTAGGGTTTAGTGTTAGGGTTAGGGTTAAGGTTAGTGTTAGGGTTAGGTGTTAGGGGTTTTGGGTTAGAGTTAGGGTTAGTGTTAGGGTTAGGGTTAGGGTTAGTGTTAGGTTTAGGTTTAGGGTTAGGGTTAGGGGTTAGGGGTTAGGGGTCAGGCGTTAGGGTTAGGGTTTGTGTTAGGGGTAAGGGGATAGGGTTAGGGTTAGTTTTAGAGTTAGGGTTAAGGTTAGGATTAGGGTTAGGGTAAGGGTTAGAGGTTAGGGTTACGGTTAGGTTTAGGGTTAGGTTTAGGCTTAGGGTTAGGAGTTAGGGTTTGGGATAGCGTTAGTGTTAGGGTTAGAGTTAGGGCTAGGGATAGGGCTATGGCTTGAGGTATGGCTAGGGCTAGGTTTAGGGTTAGGGCTAGGGCTAGGTCTAGGTTTAGGGTTATTGTTAGGGTTGGGGTTATGGATAGGGTTAGAGTTAGATTTAGGGCTAAGTTTAGGGTTGGGCTAGGTCTAGAGCGAGGACTAGGGCTAGGATAGGGCTAGGGCTTTGGTTATAGTTATGGTTAGGTTTTGGGTTTAGGGCTTAGAGTTAGGGGTTATGGTTACGGTTAGGTTTAAGTTTAGGGTTTTGGTTATGGTTAGGTTTAGGGTTAGGGGTTAGGGTTAACATTAAGGTTAGGTTTAGTGTTAGGGGTTAGGGTTAGGGTTAGGGTTAGGGTTAGGGATAGGGGTTAGGGTTAGTGTTACGTTAGGTTCAGGGTTAGGGTTAAGATTATAGCTAGGGTTAGAGTTTAGGGTTAGGTTTAGCGTTAGGTTTAGGGTTAAGCTTTAGGGTTAGGGTTAGGTTTAGGGTAAAGGTTAGGAGTTAGTAGTCAGGAATTAGGAGTTGGGTAGGGTAAGGGTTAGTGTTAGGGTTAGGTTAAGTTTATGTTAGGGTAGGGTTACTTTTAGGGTTAGGGTCACGGTTAAATTTAGGGTTAGTGGTTATGGCTTAGGGTTAGTGTTAGGGTCACGCTTAGGTTTAGGTTTAGGGTTAGCGCTAGGGCTAGGGCAAGGGCTAGGTCTCGGGTTATAGTTAGTTTTAGAGTTAGGGGTACCTGGTTAGGGTTAGGGCTTAGGGTTACGGTTAGGGTTAGGGTTAAGGTTAGGAGTTTGGGCTAGGTGTTAGGGTTAGGTTTTCGGTTAGTGTTAAGGTTAGGGTTAGGGTCTAGGGTTAAGGTTAGGGTTAGGGTTTAGGGTTAGAGTTAGGGTTAGGTTTAGGATTCGGGTTAGGGTTAGAGTTAGTGTTTAGGGTTAGTGTTAGGGTTAGGGTTTGGGTTAGGGTTACGGTTAAGGTAAGGTTTAGGGTTAGGTTTAGGGGTTAGGGTTAGGGTTAGGTTTAGGGTAAGGTTTAGGGTTAGCTTTAGTGTTAGGGATTAGGGTTAGTGTTAGGGTTAGGTTTATGTTACGGTAGGGTTACTTTTAGGGTTAGGGTCACGGTTAAATTTAGGGTTAGTGGTTATGGCTTAGGGTTATGTTAGGGTCACGCTTAGGGTTAGGTTTAGGGTTAGCGCTAGGGCTAGGGCTAGGGCTAGGTCTAGGGTTAGGGTTAGTTTTAGGGTTAGGGGTTACGGGTTAGAGTTTGGGCTTAGGGTACGTTTAGGGTTAGGGTTAAGTTTAGGGTTTTGGGCTGGGGTTAGGGTTATGTTTTCGGTTAGGTTTAAGTTTAGGGTTAGGTTAAGGTTGGGCATAGGGTTAGGCGTTTGGGTTAGGGTTAGGTTTAGGGTAAGTGTTAGAGTTAAGTTTAGGGTGAGAGGTTAGGGTTAGCGTTAGGGTTACTGTTAGGTTTTGGTTTAGAGTTAGGGTTAGGTTTAGGTTTAGGGGTTAGGGTTAGGGTTAGGGGTAGGGTTAGGTTCATGGCTAGGTTACGGCTAGGGCTCGGGCTAGGCTTACGGTTACGGTTAGATTTAGGGTAAGTGTTAGGATTCGGGTTAGGGTTAGGGTTAACGTTAGCGTTAGGGTGAGGGTTAGGGGTTAGGGTTAGGGGATAGGGTAGGGTTAGGGGTTAGGGGTTAGGGTTATGGTTAGGATTATTGTTAGGGTTAGGAATAGGGTTAGGGATAGGGCTAGGGTTAGGGCTAGGACTAGCGGTAGGTTTGGGGTTAGATTTGGCTGAGGTTTAGTATTAGATTTAGCATTAGGGTTTAGGGGTTACGGTTAGAGGTTAGGGTTACGGTTAGGTTTAGGGCTAACGTTAGGGTTAGGGGTTTGGGTTAGGGTTTATATTAAGGTTTAGGCTTAGGGTTAGAGTAAGGGGTTAGGGTTAGGGGTAGGGTAAGCTTTAGGTTTAGGGTTTCTGGTTAGGATTAGGGTTAGGGTTAGGGTTAGGGGTTAGGGTTAGAGTTAGGGTAGGGTTAGGGTAAGGGTTTGGGTGAGGGATAGTATTAGGGTTAGGGTTTGTGGTTAGGATTACGGTTTAGGGTTAGGATTAGCTTTAGGGTTAGGGTTAGGGCAAGGGGTTAGGGTTAGGGTTTGAGATAGGATTAGGGTTAGGGTTAGGTTTAGGATTAGTTTTAGGGATTAGGGTTAGGGGTAGGGTTAGAGTAAGGGGTTAGTGTTAGGGTTAGGTTTAGGGTTTTGGGTTAGGATTCGGGTCAACGTTAGGGTTATGGGTTAGGGTTAGATTTAGGGTAGGGTTAAGGTTAGGGTTAGGGGTGAGGGATAGTGTTAGGGTTTGTGTTTAGGGTTACACTTTATGGTTAAGCTTAGGGTTAGCGTTAGGATTAGGGTTATCGTTAGGGGTTAGGGTTAGGTTTAGGGTTAGGGTTACGATTAGTGGTTATGGTTAGGGTTAGGGTTAGGGCAAGGGTTAGGGTTACCGGTTAGGGGTTAGGGTTAGCAATAGAGTAAGGGTTATCATTAGGTTTAGGGTTTAGTGTTCGGGTTAGAGTTAGGGTTAGTGTTAGGGTTAGGGTTAGGGTAAGTGTTAGGGTTAGGTTTAGGGTAAAGGTTAGGAGTTAGGAGTTGGGTAGGGTAAGGGTTAGTGTTAGGGCTAGTGCTATGGCTAGGCCTAGGGCTAGGGTTAGGGTTAGGGTTAGGGTAAGTTTTTGGGGTTAGGGGTTAGGGTTAGATGTTTGGGTTAGGATTAGGGTTAGAGTTTGGATTTTGGGTTAAGGGATAAGGTTAGGGTTAGGGGTTAGGGGTAGGCATTAGAGTTAGGGTTAGGGTTAGAGTTAGGTTTAGGGTTAGCATTAGGGTTAGGGTTCGGGGTTAGGGTTAGTGTTAGGGTTAGGTTTAGGGGTTAGTGTTAGGTTAGAGTTAGAGGTTAGGGTTTGGGTTAGTGTTAGGGTTAGGTTTGGGTTAGGGTTAGGGTCAGGTGTTAGGGTTAGGGTTAAGGGTTAGGGTTTGGGTTATGTTAGGGTAATGGTTAGGGTTAGGGTTAGGGTGTGGGGTTAGGGTTAGGTTTAATGTTAGGGTTAGGGGTTAGGATTAGAGTTAGGCTTAGGGATTATGGTTAGGGTTAGGGTTGGTGGGTAGGGCTTAGGGTTAGAGTTTAGTGCTAGGGTTAGTTTTAGGGTTAGGGTTATTGTTAGGGTTAGGTTTAGGGTTAGGATTGGAGTTAGGTTTAGGGTTAGGGTTAGGCTTAGGGATTATGGTTAGGGTTAGGGTTAGTGGTTAGGGCTTAGGGTTAGAGTTTAGTGCTAGGGTTAGTTTTAGGGTTAGGTTTATTGTTAGGGTTAGGTTTAGGGTTAGGATTAGGGTTAGGTTTAGGGTTAGGGATAGGAGTTAGGGTTAGGTTTAGGGTTAGGGTTAGGTTTAGGGTTAGAGTTCGGGATAGGGTTAGGGTTGGGGATTAAGGTTAGGGTTATTGTTAGTGTTAGGGTTAGAGTTAAGGTTAAGATAAGGTTTAGGTTTAGGGGTTAGGGTTAGGGTTAAGCTTAGGGTTAGGTTTAGGCTTATGGTTAGGTTTAGGGTAAGGGTTAGGGTTAGGTTTAGTGTTAGGGGTTAGGGTTAGTGTTAGGTTTAGGTTTATGTTAGGGTAGGGTTACTTTTAGGGTTAGGGTCACGGTTAAGGTTAGGGTTAGTGGTTATGGCTTAGGGTTAGTGTTAGGGTCACGCTTAGGGTTAGGTTTAGGGTTAGCGCTAGGGCTAGGGCTAGGGCTAGGTCTCGGGTTAGGGTTAGTTTTAGGGTTAGGGGTTACTGGTTAGAGTTAGGGCTTAGGGTTACGGTTAGGGTTAGGGTTAAGGTTAGGATTTTGGGCTAGGTGTTAGGGTTATGTTTTTGGTTAGGGTTAAGGTTAAGCTTAGGGTTAAGTTTGGGCATAGGGTTAGGCATTTGGGTAAGGGATAGGTTTAGGGTAAGAGGTTAGGGTTAATGTTAGGGTTAGTGTTAGGTTTTGGTTTAGAGTTAGGGTTAGGTTTAGGTTTAGGGGTTAGGGTTAGAGTTAGGGGTAGGGTTAGGTTCATGGCTAGGTTACGGCTAGGGCTTGGGCTAGGCTTACGTTTAGGGTTAGGGTTAGGGTTAGGATTAGGGTTAGGGTTAGGGTTAACTTTAGCGTTAGGGTGAGGTTTAGGGGTTAGGATTAGGGGATAGGGTTAGGGTTAGTGGTTAGGGGTTAGCGTTATGGTTAGGGTTAGTGTTAGGGTTAGGAATAGGGCTAGGGTTAGGGCTAGGACTAGCGGTAGGTTTGGGGTTAGATTTGGGTGAGGTTTAGGATTAGGTTTAGGATTAGGGTTTAGGGGTTACGGTTAGAGGTTAGGATTACGGTTAGGTTTAGGGTTAATGTTAGTGTTAGGGGTTTGGGTTAGGGGTTATGTTTAGGGTTAGGGTTAGATTTAGGATTATTGTTAGGGGTTAGGGTTAGGGTTAGGGTTAGAGTAAGGGGTTAGGGTTAGGGGTAGGGTTAGCTTTAGGTTTAGGGTTTCTGGTTAGGATTAGGGTTAGAGGTTAGGGTTAGAGTTAGGGTAGGGTTAGGGTTAGGGTTTGGGTGAGGGATAGTATTAGGGTTAGGATTTGTGGTTAGGATTACGGTTTAGGGTTAGGATTAGTTTTAGGGTTAGGGTTAGGGCAAGGGGTTAAGGTTAGGGTTAGGGTTAGGGTTTGGTATAGGGTGAGGGTTTGGGTGAAGGTTACGCTTAGGATTAGTTGTTAAGTTTAGGGTTAGCGTTAGGATTAGGGTTATCGTTAGGGGTTAGGGTTAAGTTTAGTGTTAGGGCAAGGGTTAGGGTTAGGGTTACCGGTTAGGGGTTAGGGTACGGATAGGGCAAGGGTTAGCGTTAGGTTTAGGGTTTAGTGTTAGGGTTAGGGTTAAGGTTAGTGTTAGGGTGAGGTCGTATGGGTTAGGGGTTAGGGTTAGGGTTAGGGTTTGGGTTAGGGTTAGGGTTATGTATAGGGTTAGGGTCATGGTTATGGTTAGGGTTAAGGTTAGGGTTAGGTGTTTGGGTTAGGGTTAGGGTTAGTGGTTTCGGTTAGGGTTAGGGGTAGGGTTAGGTTCAGGGCTAGGTTTATGGCTATTGGTAGGGCTACGGATAGATCTAGGGCTAGGGTTAGGGTTAGGATTAGGGTTAGGGTAGAGGTAGTGTTAGGGGTTAGGGTAAGGTGTTACTGTTAGGCTTAGGGTTAGGGTTATGTTATGGGGTTATTGTTAGAGTTAGGTGTTAGGGTTAGGGTTAGGGTTAGAGTAAGGGGTTAGAGTTAGAGTTAGGTTTAGGGTTAGGATTAGGTGTTAGAGGTTAGGGTTAGGTTTAGGGTAAGGGTTAGCGTTAGGTTTAGGGTTTAGTGTTAGGGTTAGTGTTAGAGTTAGGGTTAGGGTTAGGGTTAATGTTAGGGTTAGGTTTAGGTTTAGGGTTAGGGTTAGGAGTTTGGTTTAGGGGTTAGGGTTAGGGATTGGGTTAGGGTTAGGGTTATGTATAGGGTTAGGGTCATGGTTATGGTTAGGGTTAAGGTTAGGGTTAGGCGTTTGGGTTAGGGTTAGGGTTAGTGGTTTCGGTTAGGGTTAGGGGTAGGGTTAGGTTTAGGGCTAGGTTTATGGCTATTGGTAGGGCTACGGATAGGTCTAGGGCTAGGGTTAGGTTTAGGATTAGGGTTAGGGTAGAGTTAGTGTTAGGGGTTAGGGTAAGGTGTTACTGTTAGGCTTAGGGTTAGGGTTATGTTATGGGGTTATTGTTAGAGTTAGGTGTTAGGGTTAGGGTTAGGGTTAGAGTAAGGGGTTAGAGTTAGAGTTAGGTTTAGGATTAGGTGTTAGAGGTTAGGGTTAGGGTTAGGGTAAGGGTTAGGGTTAGGATTAGAGCTTAGGGTTACGGTTAGGGTTAGGTTTTGGTTTAGGTTTAGGGATATGGTTAGGTTTATGGGATAGGGTTAAGGTAAGGTTTACGGTTAGGTTTAGGGGTTAGAGTTAGGGTTAGGCTACGGTTAGGGTTAGGGTTCTGGTAAGAATTAGGTTTGGGTTAGGGGTTAGCATAGGGTGAGGGTTAGGGTTAGGGGTTAAAGAAAGGGTTAGGGTAAGGATTAGAGTTAGGGTTATGGTTACGGTTATGGTTAGGGTAAGAGTTGGGGTTAGGGGTTAGAGTAAGGGTTAGGAGTATTTTTAGGTTTACGGTTAGGGTGAGGTTTAGGGCTAAGTTTATGGCTAGGGCTAGAGCTAGGATTAGGACTAGGGCTCAGGTTAGGGTTAGGTTTAGGGTTAGGGGTCAGGGTAAGAGTTAGGGTTTAGATGTTAGAGGTTAGGGTTAGGGTTAGGTTTATGTTTATGTTTAGGGTTAGGGTCACGGTGAGGGTTAGAGTTATTGTTAGGGCTAGGGCTAGGGCTAAGTTTATGGTTAGGGTTAGGGTTAGGGGTTACAGGTTAGGGTTAGGGATTAGGGTTTGGGTTAGGGTTAGGAGTTTGGTTTAGGGTTTAGGGTTAGGTTTAGGTGTTAGGGTTAGGGTTAGGGTTTGGGGTTACGGTTAAGGTTAGATTTTTGTTAGGGTTAGGGTTAGTGATATGGTTTAGGGTTAGGTTTGGGGGTTAGGGTTAGTTTCAGGGTTAGGGTTAGGGTTATGTTTATGGTTAGGGTTAGGTAAGGGTTATGGTTATTGTTTTGTTTAGGGTGAGGTTTAAGATTAAGGTTAGGCATTTGGGTTAGGGTTAAGTTTAGGGTAAGGGTTAGGGTTAGGTTTAGGAGTTTGGTTTAGGGGTTAGGGTTAGGATTTGGGTTAGGGTTAGGGTTAGGTTTAGGTGTTAGGGTTAGGGTTAGGGTTAGGGTAAGGGTTTTGGTGTTATGGTTAGGGTTAGGGTTAGGGGTAGGATTAGGGGTTAGGGTTAGGGTTAGGGGGTTAGGGTTTTAGGGGGTTATGGTTAGGGTTAGGGGTAGGTTTAGGGTGGTTATGGTTAGCGTGGTTAGGTTTAGGGTGGTTAGGGTTAGTGTTAGGGTTGTTAGGGTTAGGGTTGTTAGGGTTAGGGTTGTTAGTGTTAGGGTTTTAGGGGTTTTAGGGTTATGGTAAGGGTTAGGGTTAGGGTTAGGTTTAGGGTTAGGGTTAGGGTTAGGTTTAGGGTTAGGTGTTAGGGGTTAGGGGTTAGTGTTAGGGTTATGGTTAGGGTTTTGGGGTTTTGGTTAGGGTTAGGATTAGGGGTTAGTGTTAGGTTTAGGGTTAGGGGGTTAGGGTTTTATGGGGTTATGGTTAGGGTTAGGTTTAGGGTTATGGGGTTAGTGTTAGGGTTAGAGTTAGGGTTAGGGTTTTTGGAGGTTAGGATTAGCGTGAGGGTTAGGATTAGGGTTTAGGAGGTTAGAGTTAGGGTTTAGGTTAGGGTTAGGGTTAGAGTTAGGGTTATGGGTTAAGGGTTAGGAGTTAGGGTTAGGGTTAGGGTTAGGGGTTTGGGGTTAGGGTTAGGGTTAGGGGTTAGGGTTAGGGATAGGGTTAGTGGGTAAGGGTTTTAGGGTGTTAGGGTTAGAGTTAGGGTTAGGGTTAGGTAGGGTTAGGTTTAGGGTTTAAGGTTAAGGGTTAGGGTTAGGGTTAGGGTTAGGGTTGTTAGAGTTAGGGTTGTTAGGGTTAGGGTTGTTAGGGTTAGGGTTGTTAGTGTTAAGGATGTTAGGGTTAGGGTTAAGGTTAGGGTTTTAGGGGGTTAGGGTTAGAGTTAGGGTTTTAGGGGGTTTAAGGTTAAGGTTAGATTAGGGTTAGGGGTTATCGGTTATGAGTTAGGGTTAGGTTTAGGGTTAGGGGTTATGGGTTATGAGTTAGGGTTAGGGTTAGGGTTAGGATTTTGGGTTATTGTTAGGGTTATGGTTAGGGTTAGGGGTTAGGGTTAGGGTTAGGGTTAGGGAGTTAGGGTTTTTGGGGTTATGGTTATGGTTAGGGGTTAGGGGTTAGGGGTTAGGGGTTAGGGGTTAGGGTTAGGGTTAGGGTTAGGGTTTTAGGGTTAGGGTTGTTAGGTTTAGTTTGTTAGGGTTAGGGTTGTTAGGGTTAGGGTTAGGGTTAGGGTGGTTATGGTTAGCGTGATTAGGGTTAGGGTGGTTAGGGTTAGTGTTAGGGTTGTTAGGGTTAGGGTTGTTAGGGTTAGGGTTGTTAGTGCTAGGGTTTTAGGGGATTTAGGGTTAGGGTTAGGTTTAGGGTTAGGGTTAGGGTTAGGTTTAGGTTTAGGGTTAGGTGTTAGGGGTTAGGGGTTAGTGTTAGGGTTATGGTTAGCGTTTTGCAGTTTTGGTTAGGGTTAGGTATAGGGTTAGGATTTGGGGTTAGTGTTAGTGTTAGGGTTAGGGGGTTAGGGTTTTATGGTGTTATGGTTAGGGTTAGGGTTAAGTTTAGGGTTAGGGGGTTAGTGTTAGGGTTAGAGTTAGGGTTAGGGTTTTTGGAGGTTAGGATTAGGGTGAGGGTTAGGGTTAGGGTTTTAGGAGGTTAGAGTTAGGGTTAAGGTTAGGGTTAGGGTTAGAGTTAGGGTTATGGGTTAGGGGTTAGGGGTTAGGGTTAGGGTTAGGGGTTTGGGGTTAGGGTTAGGGTTAGGGTTAGGGTTAGGGTTAGGGATAGGGTTAGTGGGTTAGGGTTTTAGGGGGTTAGGGTTAGAGTTAGGGTTAGGGTTAGGTAGGGTTAGGTTTAGGGTTTAGGGTTAATGGTTAGGGTTAGGGTTTGGGTTAGCTTTAGGGTTGTTAGAGTTAGGGTTGTTCGGGTAAGGGTTGTTATGGTTAGAGTTGTTAGTGTTAGGGTGGTTAGGGTTAGGGTTAAGGTTAGGGTTAGGGATAAGGTTAGGGTTTTAGGGGGTTAGGGTTAGAGTTAGGGTTAGGGTTTTAGGGGGTTTAGGGTTAAGGTTAGATTAGGGTTAGGGTTAGGGTTAGGGGTTATGGGTTATGGGTTAGGGTTAGGGTTAGGATTTGGGGTTATGGTTAGGCTTATGGTTACGGTTAGGATTAGGGGTTAGGGTTAGGGTTAGGGGGTTAGGGTTTTAGGGGTTATGGTTAGGGTTAGGGGTTAGGGTTTAGGGGTTAGCGTTAGGGTTAGGGTTAGGGTTTTAGGATTAGGGTTAGGGTTAGGATTATGGTTTAGTTTTAGGGTTAGGGTTAGGGGGTGAGGGTTTTAGGCGGTTATGTTTAGGGTTAGTGTTAGGGTTAGGGTTAGGATTAGGGGGTTAGTGTTAGGGTTAGGGTTAGAGTTTTAGGGGTTAGGGTTAGCGTTAGGGTTAGGGTTTTAGGGGGTTAGGGTTAGGGTTTTAAGGGGTTAGGGTTAGCGCTAGGGTTAGGGTTTTAGGGGGTTAGGGTTAGGGTTAGGGTTGTTAGGGTTAGGGTTGTTAGGGTTAGGGTTGTTAGTGTTAGGGTATTAGGGGGTTTAGGGTTAGGGTTAGAGTTAGGGTTAGGTTTAGGGTTAAGGTTAGGGTTAGGGTTAGGGTTAGGTTTAGGGATTATGGGTTAGGGGTTAAGGTTAGGGTTAGGGTAAGGGTTTTGGGGTTATGGTTAGGGTTAGGGTTAGGGGTAGGATTAGGGGTTAGGGTTAGGGTTAGGGGGTTAGGGTTTTAAGGGGTTATGGTTAGGGTTAAGGTTGTTAGGTTTAGGGTTGTTAGTGTTAGGCTTGTTAGGGTTAGGGTTAGGGTTAGGATTAGGGTTAGGGTTTTAGGGAATTAGGTTTAGGGTTTGGGTTAGGGTTTGGCTTTATAGGGTTAGGGTTGATAGGGTTATTGTTGTTAGGGTTAGGGTTGATATGGTTAGGGTTGTTAGAGTACTTTGTTAGGGTTAGGGTTGTTAGGGTTAGGGTGGTTATGGTTAGCGTGGTTAGGGTTAAGGTGGTTAGGGTTAGTGTTAGGGTTGTTAGGGTTAGGGTTGTTAGGGTTAGGGTTGTTAGTGTTAGGGTTTAGGGGTTTTAGGGGTTAGGGTTAGGGTTAGGTTTAGGGTTAGGGTTAGGGTTAGGGTTAGGTTTTAGGGGTTAGGGGTTAGTGTTAGGGTTATGGTTAGGGTTTTGGGGTTTTGGTTAGGGTTAGGTATAGGGTTAGGATTAGGGGTTAGTGTTAGGGTTAGGCTTAGGGGGTTAGGGTTTTATGGTGTTATGGTTAGGGTTAGGGTTAGCTTTAGGGTTAGGGGGTTAGTGTTAGGGTTAGAGTTAGGGTTAGGGTTTTTGGAGGTTAGGATTAGGGTGAGGGTTAGAGTTAGGGTTTTAGGAGGTTAGAGTTAGGGTTAAGGTTAGGGTTAGGGTTAGAGTTAGGGTTATGGGTTAGGGGTTAGGGTTAGGGTTTAGGGTTAGGGTTAGGGGTTTGGGGTTAGGGTTAGGGTTAGGGTTAGGGGTTAGGGTTAGGGATAGGGTTAGTGTGTTAGGGTTTTAGGGGTTTAGGTTTGAGTTAGGGTTAGGGTTAGGTAGGGTTAGGTTTAGGGTTTAGGGTTAAGGGTTAGGGTTAGGGTTAGGGGTTATGGGTTATGAGTTAGGGTTAGGGCTACGGTTAGGATTTTGGGTTATGATTAGGGTTATGGTTAGGCTTAGGATTAGGGGTCAGGGTTAGGGTTAGGGTTAGGGAGTTAGGGTTTTAGGGGTTATGGTTATGGTTAGGGTTAGGGGTTAGGGGTTAGGGGTTAGGGTTAGGGTTTTAGGGTTAGGGTTAGGGTAAGGATTAGGGTTTAGGTTTAGGGTTGGGGGTGAGGGTTTTAGGCAGTTATGTTTAGGGTTAGTGTTAGGGTTAGGGATTTAGGGGGTTAGGGTTAGCGTTAGGATTAGGGTTTTAGGGGGTTAGGGTTAGGGTTTTAGGGGGTTAGGGTTAGCGTTAGGGTTAGGTTTTAGGGGGTTAGGGTTAGGGTTTGGGTTGTTAGGGTTAGGGTTGTTAGGGTTAGAGTTGTTAGTGTTAGGGTATTAGGGTGTTTATGGTTAGGGTTAGAGTTAGGGTTAGGTTTAGGGTTAGGGTTAGGGGTTATGGGTTAGGGGTTAAGGTTAGGGTTAGGGTTAGGTTTAGGGTTAGGGTTAGGGTTAGGTTTAGGGTTAGGTGTTAGGGGTTAGGGGTTAGTGTTAGGGTTATGGTTAGGGTTTTGGGGTTTGGTTAGGGTTAGGATTAGGGGTAGTGTTAGGTTTAGGGTTAGGGGGTTAGGGTTTTATGGGGTTAGGGTTAGGGTTAGGTTTAGGGTTATGGGGTTAGTGTTAGGGTTAGGGTTAGGGTTAGGGTTTTTGGAGGTTAGGATTAGCGTGAGGGTTAGGATTAGGGTTTAGGAGGTTAGAGTTAGGGTTTAGGTTAGGGTTAGGGTTAGAGTTAGGGTTATGGGTTAAGGGTTAGGAGTTAGGGTTAGGGTTAGGAGTTAGGGTTAGGGTTAGGGTTAGGGGTTTGGGGTTAGGGTTAGGGTTAGGGGTTAGGGTTAGGGATAGGGTTAGTGGGTAAGGGTTTTAGGGTGTTAGGGTTAGAGTTAGGGTTAGGGTTAGGTAGGGTTAGGTTAGGGGTTTAAGGTTAAGGGTTAGGGTTAGGGTTAGGGTTAGGGTTGTTAGAGTTAGGGTTGTTAGGGTTAGGGTGTTAGGGTTAGGGTTGTTAGTGTTAAGGATGTTAGGGTTAGGGTTAAGGTTAGGGTTTTAGGGGGTTAGGGTTAGAGTTAGGGTTTTAGGGGGGTTAAGGTTAAGGTTAGATTAGGGTTAGGGTTAGGGTTAGGGGTTATCGGTTATGAGTTAGGGTTAGGTTTAGGGTTAGGGGTTATGGGTTATGAGTTAGGGTTAGGGTTAGGATTTTGGGTTATTGTTAGGGTTATGGTTAGGGTTAGGGGTTAGGGTTAGCGTTAGGGTTAGGGTTAGGGAGTTAGGGTTTTTGGGGTTATGGTTATGGTTAGGGGTTAGGGGTTAGGGGTAGGGGTTAGGGTTAGGGTTAGGGTTAGGGTTTTAGGGTTAGGGTTGTTAGGTTTAGTTGTTATGGTTAGGGTTGTTAGGGTTAGGGTTAGGGTTAGGGTGGTTATGGTTAGCGTGGTTAGGGTTAGGGTGGTTAGGGTTAGTGTTAGGGTTGTTAGGGTTAGGGTTGTTAGGGTTAGGGTTGTTAGTGCTAGGGTTTTAGGGGATTTAGGGTTAGGGTTAGGTTTAGGGTTAGGGTTAGGGTTAGGTTTAGGTTTAGGGTTAGGTGTTAGGGG
>NC_134542.1:125305455-125307955 GCF_050624435.1 Tenrec ecaudatus
AGGGTTGTTAGGTTTAGGGTTAGGGTTAGCTTTAAGGTTAGTGTTATGGTTAGGATTTTAGGGGGTTAGGGTTAGCGTTAAGATTAGGGTTAGGGTTAGGGTTAGGGGGTTAGGGTTAGGGGGTTTGAGTTAGGGTTAGGGTTAGAGTTTTGGGGTTAGGGTTAGGGTTAGGGTTAGAGTTAGGTTTAGGGTTAGGGTTAGGTTTAGGGTTAGGGTTAGGGGGTTAGGGTTAGGGTTAAGGTTTAGGGTTAGGGTTATGGTTTGGGTTAAGGTTGTTAGGTTTATTGTTGTTATTGTTAGGCTTGTTAGGGTTAGGGTTAGGGTTAGGATGAGGGTTAGGGTTACGGTTTTAAGGGTTAGGTTTAGGGTTTGGGTTAGGGTTAGGGTTAGGGTTGATATGGTTAGTGTTGATAGGGCTATTGTTGTTAGGGTTAGGGTTGTTAGGGTTAGGGTTGTTAGGGTTAGTTTGTTAGGGTTAGGGTTGTTAGGGTTAGGGTTAGGGTGGTTATGGTTAGCGTGTTTAGGGTTAGGGTGGTTAGGGTTAGTGTTAGGGTTGTTATGGTTAGGGGTGTTAGGGTTAGGGTTGTTAGTGTTAGGCGTTTAGAGGTTTTAGGGTTAGTGTTAGGGTTAGGGTTAGGTTTAGGGTTAGGTGTTAGGGGTTAGGGGTTAGTGTTAGGGTTATGGTTAGGGTTATGGGGTTTTGGTTAGGGTTAGGTATAGGGTTAGAATTAGGGGTTAGTGTTAGGGTTAGGGGGTTAGGGTTTTATGGTGTTATGGTTAGGGTTAGGGTTAGGTTTAGGGTTAGGGGGTTAGTGTTAGGGTTAGAGTTAGTGTTAGGGTTTTTGGAGGTTAGGGTTAGGGTTAGGGTTAGGGTTAGGTTTAGGGTTTTAGGAGGTTAGAGTTAGGGTTAAGGTTAGAGTTAGGGTTAGAAATAAGGTTATGGGTTAGGGGTTAGGGTTAGGGTTAGGGTTAGTGTTTGGGGTTAGGGTTAGGGATAGGGTTAGTGGTTAGGGTGAGGGATAGGGTTAGTGGGTTAGGGTTTTAGGGGGTTAGGGCTAGAGTTAGGGTTAGGGTTATGTAGGGTTAGGTTTAGGGTTTAGGGTTAAGTGTTAGAGTTAGGGTTAGGGTTGTTAGAGTTAGGGTTGTTAGGATTAGGGTTGTTAGGGTTAGGGTTGTTAGTGTTAGGGATGTTCGGGTTAGGGTTAAGATTAGGGTTAGGGTTAAGGTTAGGGTTTTAGGGTGTTAGGGTTAGAGTTAGGGTTTGGGTTTTAGGGGGTTTAGGGTTAATGTTAGATTAGGGTTAGGGTTAGGGTTAGGGGTTATGAGTTAGGGTTAGGGTTAGGGTTAGGATTTTGGGTTATGGTTAGGGTTAGGATTAGGGGTTATGGTTAGGGTTGGGGGTTAGTGGTTAGGGGTTAGGGGTTAGGGTTAGGGTTCGGGTTTTAGGGTTAGGGTTAGGGTCAGGATTAGGGTTTAGGGTTAGGGTTAGGGTTAGGGTTAGGGTTAGGGGGTGAGGGTTTTAGGCGGTTATGTTAAGGGTTAGTGTTAGGGTTAGGGTTAGGATTAGGGGATTAGTGTTAGGGTTAGGGTTAGGGTTTTAGGGGGTTAGGGTTAGCGTTAGGGTTAGAGTTTTAGGGGGTTAGGGTTAGGGTTAGTGTTGTTAGGGTTAGGGTTGTTAGTGTTAGGGTATTAGGGGGTTTAGGGTTAGGGTTAGAGTTAGGGTTAGGGTTAGGGGTTAAGGTTAGGGTTAGGGTAAGGGGTTTGGGGTTATGGTTAGGGTTAGGGTTAGGGGTAGGATTAGGGGTTAGGGTTAGGGTTAGGGGGTTAGAGTTTTGGGGGTTATGGTTAGGGTTAGGGTTAGGTTTAGGGTTAGGGGGTTAGTGTTATGGTTAGGGTTAGGGTTAGGGTTTTAGGGGGTTAGGGTTACGGTTAGGGTTAGGGTTTTAGGAGGTTAGGGTTAGGTTTAGGGTTAGGTTTAGGGTTAGGGTTAGAGATAGGGTTAGGTGTTAGGGGTTAGGGGTTAGGGTTAGGGTTAGGGGTTTGGGGTTAGGGTTAGGGTTAGCAGTTAGGGTTAGGGATAGAGATAGGGTTAGGGGGTTAGGGTTTTAGGGGGTTAGGGTTAGAGTTAGAGTTAGGGTTAGGGTTAGGTTTAAGGTTTAGGGTTAAGGGTTAGGATTAGTGTTATGGTTAGGGTTGTTAGAGTTAGGGTTGTTAGGGTTAGTTTGTTAGGGTTAGGGTTGTTAGGGTTAGGGTTAGGGTTAGGGTTAGGTTTAGGGGTAGGGGTTAGGTGTTAGTGTTAGGGTTAAGGTTTTGTGGTTATGGTTAGGGTTAGGGTTAAGGTTAGGATTAGGGGTTGGGTTAGTGTTAGGGTTAGGGGGTTAGGGTTTTAGGGGTGTTTTGTTAGGGTTAGGGCTATGGTTAGGGTGTTAGTGTTAGTGTTAGGCTTAGGGTTAGGGTTAGGGTTTTAGGGGTTTAGGGTTAGGGTTAGGGTTAATGTTTT